>NC_079193.1:328608865-328822726 GCF_029499605.1 Hyla sarda
CCGTTTGGACGTGATGCTGGAACATACACACAACTCCTAGTTTAAAGGGGTTATCCACCATAAGGTGATTTTAGTACGTACCTGGCAGACAGTAATGGACATGCTTAGGAAGGATCTGTGCTTGTCCTGGGGCTAAATGGCTATGTTGTGAGATTACCATAACACTGTGGCTAGCTTTTTGTGAACTGGAATTTCCTGTTGGAGTTTTCTTCTTTTGAATACAAATCCCAGAATTCCATTTTCCTCCCTCCCACACATCAGTCACACCACCCTTTGAAACATAAATTAGCTACATCCATTCAAAAGACCTGTGGTTTTCAATCAAGGTGCCTATTGCTGTTGTATTAGTTGCAGATTGATCTCTCTCCCACCAAGCGATCGCTCCACCCTTTGAAGCAGAAAGGCTCCCTGTCATCAGCTGACTAGTCAGTCAGGTCACGGCCACATTGCAACCTGGGAAAAATCTGAGACAACAGTCATTTTGTATGCTGTTAAAAATAAATATTGGGGTGAAAATCACAGAAGACTTGTGAGAAAACCTTCAGACACAGGTACAGACACTATATTATGAACTACACTAACTTTACAGCCTCTGTAGCATAGTCAAATAAAAAAAAAATTCCTGGAATACCCCTTTAATTATAAACATCCAAATGCACAGACCTCAAGGCTTCTACAATATGTTTAAGCTGGATAACCTTATATCTATTCATAGACACTGTAAGTGATTTTAATTGTTATACAGATAAAAGATCAATATAAAATAAACAGAGGAAAAAGATAATATATATAACGTATTTATTAATGAAATAAAAGATAGTATAAACCTGGTAAAAACCAGCTGGGGACAATATTGTGATCTAGTAATGTATAGCTGCAGGGCCCTTGTAGTCAATTACACTAAATCACCCGCCAAAATATTCTCTATACAACAGCCAACAAAAATAATGCAAGGTATAACAATAAAACTACATTAAAAGCACAAAAAAAAAAGGATGTAAAATAATTATAATGATAATAAAGATCATAGGCATCCACCAGTTCAGTCTAGTTGATTAGATGGTAATAAGATGTTAGGGAGCGGTCATTACAGTTTGTACGCCTGTAACAATAGGATTATAAGTGTTGCCTTCCTGTGTATTAGTTCAATTCTCCTATGTATTGCATGCACATATAGCAACCGATCTTCTTTCTCTTGGTTTAATGATCTACAGATGTCGGGTATAGATGTAAAACACCTCTGCACATCAGCAATGAAATTTGTTAATTCCACATAAAGTGCATCACAGGAAGATAGTGTTAGGAATAAATATGAATATATTGGTGCACTGCACTTCTCACTCAATCCAAAGGTGTTCCTGGGATAGGGAAGTTAAATCCACAGTTAGCCATGGGTGAGGGGGCAATGTTACGGTTTTACGCCCCTCTTGAGCCCCTTCTAACTGTATTGCTGTTCTCAGGCCTGTGGCTGGTGTTTGCAGGGAAGCCAGGAACCAAGTTGGGTCCTATATACTGAGGAAACTACCTACTGCCAGCCTATACTGGGGGAACTACCTACTAGGGGACTATGTACTGGTGAACCTACACATTGGGGGCCTATATACTGGGGACCCTATCTATTGCCAGCCTATACTTGGCGCACTACCTACTAGGACTCTATATGCTTGGGAAACGACCTACTGGGGCTTATATACAGTGGAACCTAGCTACTGGGGCCTATATACAGGGGTACCTACCTACTGGGGGCCTATAAACAGGGCAAACTACCTATTGGGGCTTATATACAGTGGATCCTAGCTACTGGGGCCTATATAAAGAACTAGCTACTCGGGCCTATTTACAGGAGAAAACTAGCTACTGGGGCCTATATATGGGGGATATTAGCTACTGAGGCCAATATATAGAGAAACCACCCTAAAGGGTGCCTATATACAGGGCATACTACCTACTGGGGGCCTATATACAGGGGAAACTAGCTACTGGGGCCTATATACAGGGGTACCTACCTACTCGGGGCCTACAAACAGGGCAAACTACCTACTGGGGCCTATATACAGGGGGAATCTACCTACTGAGGCCTATGTACAAGGGAAAACTACCTACTGGGGCCTATATACCATGAAGCAACCACTGATGGTGGTCTACTACTAGATGTTCACATAGAACTTATCATTTACCTAATTTCCATATTATTTTATTTTCAATCTCCAGTTTTTATGCATGAATGTGGACGTCTAACACTTCCATTTTAATAGAATTTTACTAAAATGTATTTTATTTTTATGAACTCTCTCTGATGTATACTATTTATTTACTGTGTGGTTACTTATTAACATTCTTTTACATAACACAAGCAATCTATAGATTTGCTACTCTTTAAGAGAATGGCAATTTGAGGCTACTGATCTAGTTTCATCATTCACTTACCTTAGTGGAATCAGTCCGTAAATTCTGTCTAACTCATACACACACCAATCACCAATCAGTATCCTAGTACCCCCTGTGCATAAATAAGATAATGAGGAAGGATCCATTGTTGTCTCCAAAACTCGTCTAGTGAAATGTTTGAATAATTCTCCACAGCCCAAAAATACTTAGTTCTCTACATTAGCAGCACAATTACATTTAAAGGAGTAGTCCAGTGGTGACTCAGTGGGGAGCAACTTATCCCCTATCCTAAGGATAGGGAATAAGTTGTAGATCGCGGGGGGTCCGACTGCTGGGGCCCCCTGCGATCTCTGCGATTTTCCCCAGCTAGTTCTTACTAGGTTTACTAGTTTTTATTTCAATAATAAATACATTATATATTTTATCTTTTTTTTTCCTCTGGTCATTTTATACTGATATTTTTTTCTGTATAACCACCAATATCCCTCACGTTGTTTGCGAATAGACATAAGGTTATCCAGCTTAAGCATCTTGCCTTGAGGTCTGTGCATTTGGATTTATAGTATTTTATTTTTGTGTCTTTTTTGCTGTAAAAGACAGCCAAGGTATCTTCAGTAATTTTGTTGAGGATTGTAATATAGTTACGAAAAAGATGCAGAAAGAGGATTTCTGTCGGAGTCTGTTGTTGCTAATAATAATCATCATTATTAATAATAATAATAATAATAAAGATACCGTATTTTTCGCCCTATAGGACGCACCGGCATATAAGACGCACCCAATTTTAAAGGTACAAAATCTAGAAAAAAAAGATTTTGAACCCAACAGTGATCTTCAACCTGTGGACCTCCAGATGTTGCAAAACTACAACCCCCAGCATGCCCGGACAGCCAACGGCTGTCCTGGCATGCTGGGAGTTGTAGTTTTGCAACATCTGGAGGTCCACAGGTTGAAGACCACTGGTATAGGAGGTAATACTCGCGTGTCCCCGCCGCTCCGGACCCATCACCGCTGCCCTGGATGTCGCTCCATCGCTATTGCCGCAACCCTGTGGCGTCCCCGATGCTCCGGATGTCTTCTTCCCCAGTATCCTTGCTCTCCGTCGCCACCATCACGTCGCTACGCACGCCGCTCCTATTGGATGACAGGACAGCGTGCGCGACAACGTGATGATGTCGAAGGAGAGTGCCGGCCATGCAGGGGATCCCGGCACGGAGCAGACACCGAGGAGGTAGGTAAGGTCCCTCCCGGTGTCCTGTAAGCTGTTCGGGACACCGTGATTTCACTGCGGCGGTCCCGAACAGCCCAACTGAGCAGCCGGGTTAGTGTCACTTTCGCTTCAGACGCGGCGGTCAACTTTGATCGCCGCGTCTGAAGGGTTAATACAGGGCATCACCGCGATCGGTGATGTCCTGTATTAGCCGCGGGTCCCGGCCGTTGATGGCCGCAGGGACCGCCGCGATAGGTGTGTATTCGCCCCAGTTTTGGGGAAGAAAAAAGTGCGTTTTATACAGCGAAAAATACGGTAGTTATTATTATTATTATTATAGTTATTATTATGATAGTTATTATTATTATTATAGTTATTGTTGTTATTATTATTATTAGTAATAATAATAATCATCATCATTATTATTATCTATAATTTTTCATTATTATTTTTATAGTATTATATTATTATGTCCAATCAGACACCGTATGCATGGAGTTATAAGAAAGCATTGCATGTTGTGGAGACTATTCCATATATACTACACTCCATGGAGTATATGTGCTGCATTCCTTTGGGCTATGTTCCCCTACACCAGCGTTTTCCAAACAGTGTGTGCCTCCAGCTGTTTCAAAACTACAACACCCAACATGCCCGGACAATCAAAGGCACACTGTTTGGAAAACACCCCCCTACATGCTCCATTCACACTGCCCCTGACATCTGCATAAAGCTCTTTTCTACCTTCCAGCTTTCTAGACATGCCAGTTTTGGAAAACTTGCTTCAGCCATCTACATAACATAAGGTGAAGAATAAGGTCAAAAGCAAGCCAAACTTACAACATTAAACTACGGATACCAAACAACCATTAAAAAACATTTTATTTGACACATTTTGTTGAGAACTGGTTGTATGAATGGTACATTTGCTCGAGCAATGAACATAGTTCTTACGCAGATCTGCAAGTCACAGCGAGCTAAGGATCCTGCCCAACAAATACAGTACTGGATGGTAACGATAAAGCCAAAGCTCCTGGTGGACAGTACAGCGCATTCCCTTACACAGGACGCACAGGACACGTGTCACTTTATACACACATTCAGGGTCAGTTGCCGACATTGCTACAGGGACACCTGGATACATATAATATTGCTCATACTCTGGTTAACAGTGATCACACAGGCCGGACAATTGCATCAGTGTAGAACACAATCTGTTACATACGACATTGTGGAAGCCAGGCAGAAGAGCTGTGCCAGTCACTTACACTAGGCTGGCATGATGTATGATGTACAGTGATAGGATCCTGATAGGAGAACAGCTCCCACGCATGGAAATGTAGTATTCATGTTATTTTTAGTGATGTTGCACTGACAACAGGTGGATGGTGTGAATGAACGTGTAACTAGCATACAGCCATATAGTTGTAGTAGAGCTGGTCTAGTTTATGGACTCATTCAGACTCTGCTCGCTTGGGGTGTTCTTACTTAAATTTGTGATGCTGGCCATAAGGGATTTGACTCTCTGGGCATAGTAGTCCCGCAGATTAACTGATGCAATATCTTTCACCCCATCCCCAAAATCACAGCTCCTCATAGCATTCTCCAACTGCTTCTGTCGTCGGTAGAAATGGGAAAATTTGTTAAAGATGAGAGTAATGGGAAGCACAACGACCAATATTCCGGCCAAGATGCAGGCAGAAGCAGTCAGCTTTCCAGCTATGGAGCCTGGGACCACGTCCCCATAGCCGACTGTGGTCATGCTAACAGTTGCCCACCACCAGCAGGAAGGGATGGTGGCCAACCCATCGTTCTCCTCTTTTTCTATAGTGTAAGCCACAACAGAGAATATGGATATCCCTACAGAAAGATAGAGCAATAACAGTCCCACCTCCCTGTAACTGTATTTTAGGGTAGCACCGAGGGACCTCAGACCTGTTGAGTGTCTGGCAAGTTTCAGAATACGGAATATTCTCATGAGTCTCAGTACCTGGGCCACTCTGCCTAAGTTTGCTAGGGCCGGAGAGCTCTCTACCACTAAGTTGACTATTAAGGTGATATAAAATGGGGCGATGGAAATAAAATCTATGATGTTCAATGGATGCTTGAAGAACAAAGTCAAATCTGGAGATACGGCAAAACGCACCACTAGTTCAAGTGTGAACCAAGCTATTCCAAAGTGTTCCACAATCTCAAAGCGGGGGTCCTCCTCAGAGCTGCCATTGGCATTGACAATCTGGAAGTCCGGCAAACTGTTGAGGCACATAGTGACAATAGATCCAATGACCACAAGAATGGAGAGGATGCTGAAAATCCTGCTCAGGATGGAGTATCCTGGATTATCAAGAGTAAGCCAGAGTCTTCTCCTAAAGCTCCCACAGGGTTGTCTGTCAAACTTGGAAGCATCATGATAAAATGCCAGGATCTCATCGAAAGAAGACGTGGTGCTCTCCTGCTCACTTTTATCATCCCACTGATCCTGCTCTGGTTCCACCTTTCGTCCATGATAGCTGTAACTACAACAGGAGTCTATGAAGAATTCATTAATTCCCCAGTATTCAATCTCTTGGCAGAAGGAGAACACGCAGAGTTCCCCCATAACATGCAGCTTTCCAGTGTTGTAAAAATGTAAGACATAAGGAAACAGCTCTGGATTCCGATCAAAGTAAAACTCATTCTTGGTGTCATCGTAGTCATCACATAGTTCCAGGATGGATTCCTTTGACTGACAGGCCAGCAACTTGCACAATCTTGTCTCGGGGAATCTGAGCAGAGTGTCGTATCTTAACCTTTTCTTGTAACCTCCGACATTTATACTAATCTCTGTCTCTTCAAAATCACTTTCAGACAAATCCCTCAATTGTGTGCCCGTCATATTGAGCGTTCAAGCCTCTACAGGCACAGACCTGGAATAGAAGCAAAAAGGCATGAGGTGCAACGCTACACACAATGCAATCGAATCACAATGCTCTTTCCTGGAATTCCCGGCCAAACAATGCCAACTACAGGCAACTTGTGGAGCCAAATGTTATTTCTTCTGATCCGTTTAAAGGAAACTAATCTGAATTAGATTAAATGAGGCGGTGAGTAATGGAAGTGAGCGACCCATGTCAATGTCACTAATGCTTTATCTGCACTTAGTGCATGCAAAACACCTTCAACGTCTAGACTGGATGTGAATGCATTAGCTCTTATGAGGTGTGTGTTCTAATAGTCTAAAATAACATCATACCTTTTAATAACTTTACAACCAAGCGCATGGGTTGCAACAAAGAATTTGCAGAAGCTCTGTCCATGCCTCTCATTCCATAGACTCCTTTAGGAAGCTGCGGTTGTCCCTGGAAGACTTTGCTGCTTGTTCTTTAATCTTGCATCTGTTTAAGCCTGGACCTTTCGAAGGTGATTTTTACTCTTAAGACAATGAGTCTAGTCTGCTCAAGTTGTGCTGTAGTGTCAGGACCTGTTGGAGGGTGCTGAACGCTGGTGCTGAATGGACAGCTCCAAGTGCTGAGCCCATGCCTCTCACCTCTCAGCTTCCCTGGTGGCTGACAGATCCATCGGTGCCTCCAGTAGTGTCATTGTCTCCCCTCTCCTTGTTCTCGCTCACAATTCCCCCGATGAGCAGGTTTGTTTTTCTCGCAGCCCTTTAAACTCCGCCTGGTTGCCCAGGTGCTCCCGGGGAGCGATGCGGGCTGGAGAATGGATTTCCTCTGCATCATGAAATAAGGGAGGAGGTAGATGATGAGCTGCCTGTCTGCAAAGCAAAGTTCACCCTACACAGAAGAAGAGATGGCGAGGAGCCTGGATAGCGAAGTGCAGCCATGGGTATGAAATGAGATTAGTGGCGGCCTCGTGAATCCTCATGTTACACATAGACGCTGCATGCTACAGGCTGCAGAGAGATGCTGGAGCTTCCTACAAGGACATCTCTCTGCTGTTACACACATCTACTGCATTAGTTACAGCGTCAGTCATGGATTGCTCTCATACTCCAGCATAGTGTTTTCCCAAAGCAGGGTGCCTCCAGCTGTTGCAAAACTACAACTCCCAGCATGCCCAGACAGCCTAGGATGCTGAGATTTATTGTTTAAAGGGGTACTCCGCCCCTAGACATCTTATTCCCTATCCAAAGGATAGGGGATAAGATGTCAGTACGCCGCGGTCCCGCTGCTGGGGAGCCCAGGGATCCCCGCTGCGGCACTGCGCTATCATTACAGCACAGAGCGAGTTCGCTCTGCACGTCATGACGCGCAATACAGGGGCATCGTTATGTCACGGCTCCGCCCCTCGTGATGTCATGGCCCGCCCCTTTCAATACAAGTCTATGGGAGGGGGCGTGGCGGTCGTCACGCCCCCTGCCATAGACTTGCATTAAGGGGATGGGCCGTGATGTCTCGAGGGGCGCAGCCATGACGTCACGCGGCTCCGTCCCCTGTATCGCCCGTCATTACGCGCAGAACGAACTCGCTCTGTGCTGTAATGATAGCGGGGTGCCGCAGCGGGGATCCCGGGGGTCCCCAGCAGCGGGACCGCGGCGATCTGACATCTTATCCCCTATCCTTTGGATAGGGGATAAGATGCCAGGGGCGGAGTACCCCTTTAAGGACATATGTCATGGCGTTGATGTTGCAGTCACACATAGGTTCTGCAGGTTAGACATCCGAGCGCCTTTGTCACAGAAGAACAGAGTATTAAAGGGGTAAATTTAAGTTTTTTTTTTTTTTTTTTTTTTAAATCAACTGGTGCCAGAAAGTTAAACAGATTTTTAAATTATTTCTATTAAAAAAATCTTAATCCTTCCAGTACTTATTAGCTGCTGAATACCACAGAGGACCTTGTTTTCAGTTTGGAACACAGAGCTCTCTGCTAAATCACGAGCACAGTGCTCTCTGCTGACATCTCTGTCCATTTTAGGAACTGTCCAGAGTAGTAAAAAATCCCCATAGCAAACATATGCTGCTCTGGACAGTTCCTAAAATGGACAGAGATGCCAGCAGAGAGCACTGTGCTCGTGATGTCAGCAGAGAGCACTGTGTTCCAAAAAGAAAAGAGTTTCCTCTGTAGTATTCAGGAGCTAATAACTACTGGAAGGATTGAGATTTTATTAATAGAAGTAATTTACAAATCTGTTTAACTTTCTGGCACCAGTTGATTTAAAAAAAAAAAAAGTTTTCCACCGGAGTACCCCTTTAAAGAAAGAGTAGATATGGTTTCTATACTTCAAGGAGACAACAATACATACTATAGGATGCTGAGACTTATAGTTCCACTTTTAGGAGCATTGCCATCACGGGTAAGCTTCATAGGTTGGGTGAGTTTTTCCCAACAAGGCTGCCTCCGGCGGTTGCAAAACTACAACTCCCAGCATGCCGGACAGCCTTTGGCTGTCCGGCATGCTGGGAGTTGTGGTTTTGCAACTGCTGGAGGCACACCGGTTGGAAAACACTGCCCTAGCATGTTACAAGACCTTCAAATTCAGGTCAACCAAATTCATCTTAAATAAAGCAAACTTTGATTCAAACTGCATACAATTGTGTTATACATTACCAGATCTATATCATGCACTGACAACATGTGGTTCTCATATTTCTCGGAGCCTATGGTAGGATGCTGAGACTTGTAGTTCCACTTTCAGGAGCATTGCTGCAGAGGCATCCAAGTCAAGCTATAATAGATACCATGGGGGAAGAGTTGCTGAGTTGCCCATAGCAACCAATCAGATCGCTTCTTTCATTTTTCAGAGGTCTTGTTAAAAATGAAAGAAGCGATCTGATTGGTTGCTACTGACAACTGGTCAACTTTTCCTCTGGACAGGTTAGGCTCCTTTCACACTATGAGCATTTATCCATTATTAAATGTCCGTTTTCTGTGTAAAAACGGATATATAATAACGGATGAAATAACGGGTGAATAAATATTCATCCATTAAGACCCGTTATAACATCCCTAATGTACGACCGTTTTAACACCTCTGCCTACAGACTCCCACAGCCGGGACTACTACAACTCCCATCATGGAACAGACATGTTTCCATGATGGGAGTAGTAATTCCCTGGCTGCGGGAGTCTGCAGACAGCTGGGGAGGCTACATTAGTGTTTGTACTACTACCCCTACCATGTAACAGTCTGTTCCATGATGGGAGTTGTAGTACAGGGGCTGAGGGATTGATCGCAGCGGGTCTCACTTCTGAGACCTGATGCGATCAGAAGTTATTAAGCAGGGAAGCTAGCGGCATGGTCCGCAACCCTGCAATGTATCGTGTGTTTTAACTTTCATTTTTAAATCCCCCGCGGGGACACCTGAATGGCCGGCACTGAGGAGCTATTCAGGGCTCTCCGCAGGGTTTTTAAAATGAACATTGTGAGTGGCAACGGGGGCCATATGCATAATAAAAGATTTGTGGTGGGCAAGATTTATAGTTTTGCAGGGGGAAGACATATAGCCTATATATCTAGCCCCCCATCGCATTTATAATATGCCACCCGCAGCGCATTAATAATTATATGACCACCGGGGGGGTATAAATAATAGATATACTTTTCATTCATAGCGCTGCGGTGGCATATGTATATAGATGTGCTGGGGGAACAGACATATAGCGTTATCTGCCCCCCACAGCGCTTCTATATACATATGCCGCCGCAGCGCTATGTATGAAAAGTATTATATCAGCATCATCAGCCGCCGGCTGCTGGCACTATGCGGTGCTGATAGAAATACTTTTCATTCATAGCGTTGCGGTGGCATAATGTGATAAATGCTCTGCGGGGAGTATATATATATATATATATATATATATATATATATATATATGTATATATATAAATGCGCCGGTGGGGGGTATATATATATATATATATATATATATATTAATGCCTGGCGGAGGTCATATGTTTATTAATGCGCTGGCGGGGGTATATATATAATTGCGCTGGCGGGAGGTGTATATATATATATATATATATATATAAATGCACTGGCGGGGGTCATATGTTTATTAATTCGCTGGCGGGGGTATATATATAATTGCGCTGGTGGGAGGTATATATATATATATAAATGCGCTGGCGGGGGTCATATCTTTATTAATGCGCTGCGGGGGGTATATATAAATGTGCTGGAGGCTAGATATATATAGGCTATATTTCTGCCCCCCCCCCCCCCCCCCTCAGTGCTATATATCTAGACCCCCACAGCGCTTTTAATATACATATGGCCCCCACTGCTACTCACATTGTTCATTTTAAAAACCCTGCTGGGAGCCCTGAATGGCTCCTCAGTATCAGCCATCCAGGGCTCCCCGCGGGGGATTTAAAAATGAAAGTTAAAACACACAATACATCGCAGGGTTGCGGACCATGCCGCCAGCTTCCCTGCTTAATAACTTCTGATCGCATCGTGTCTCAGAAGTGAAACCTGGTGGGATCAATCCCTCAGCCCCTGTTCTACAACCCCCATCATGGAACAGACTGTTCCATGATGGGGGTAGTAGTACAAACACTAATGTAGCCTCCCCAGCTGCCTGCAGACTCCTGCAGCCAGGGAATTACTACTCCCATCATGGAAACAAGTCTGCTCCACGATGGGAGTAGTAGTAGTCCCTCAGCACTGCAGGAGTCTGCTGATGTCACCTCTTCTGAGAATGCTCAGAAGTAATAAGGCATATTATAAACCAGGTGCAAACGGATGACATAAAGACTCATCCGTTTGCCATAGACGTCAATGTTAAAAGTAACGGCCGTTAATTTACCCGTTTCTTGTGATGGAAGAAAAATTTGTGCATGTGCCGTTTTTTTCTTCCGTCACAAATAACGTCAGTTATTCATGACGGGCTATGACGGGTCATAACAGATAATCAGAAAATCCCATAGACTTGAATGGGATTTTGTAACAGATGTTTAACATCCATTATTAAGGCTTTTCTAACGAAAGTTTATAACGGATCTTTTAACGGAACAACTTTATAGTGTGAAAGCAGCCGTACTATAGCATGCTGAGACTTATAGTTTCACTTTGAGGAGCACTGCTACCGGAGTGGAAATGTTCCAACCACAGGTAAGCTCAATAGCTTGGGTCAGTGTTTCCCAACCAGGGTGCCTCCAGCTGTTGCAGAACTACAACTCCCAGCAAGCCTGGACAGCCAAAGGCTGTCCGGGCATGCTGGGAGTTGTAGTTTTGCAACAGCTGGAGGCAGCCTGGTTAGAAAACAATAGCTTAGCTACTCAAGTCAGACTATAATAGACACCATGGGATGATGATACATATTGTCCCACCTTTAGGAGGTATATAGTATTGCTACAGGGGTGCATATGTGGCAGTCAGACCCCCGGACGAAGGTCAGCAGACCGAAACACGTGTAAGGGTGGCGGCATCCTGGGACTTCTAGTACTCCTCATATACCACTGCGGTATGTATATGTTGCACATTGATGTCACATGATTAATGCTTAGGCTTATCTTGTTTGCATTTGCTCTTTAGATTTAATTGCCAGCATTGCACATATCCAATGTATTCTCATTTTTGCTGTAGCAGTTGTATATATACACTTAAGGGGAGATGTATCAAAACCTCTGCAGAGGAAAATTTGCCCAGTTGCCCATAGCAACCAATCAGATCCCTTCTTTCATTCTTTCATTTTGCAGAGGTCTTGTTAGAAATGAAAGGAGCCATCTGATTGGTTGCTATGGGAAACTGGGCAAATTTTCCTTTGCACAGGTTTTGATAAATCTCCCCCTTAATGAGGTTTAGCAGTATTTGCATATCCATTGTTCATTGTCCCAGGCATGCCGGCTGTCTGTGCCGTATTCCTCCTTTTTTAACAAATTGCACTATGTTTTTAATATCATGAAATAAAGTTTATATTTTATATTTTCACATAATTTTTGAGTAGCTCCTTTTTTTCTTTGGGTACATAATTGTTTGGAGTCTACAAAAAGGCTTATCCGCACACTTGCTTAGGGGTTGATCGGTACATATATAGATATATATATATATATATATATATATATATATATATATATATTATTACCTTCTATATTAATACCCAATTTCGGGCAATACTTAAAATTTTTAAGACCTATTGATCTTTTTTACCCCACGCAGTAGTGCTTTTTTCATGTTTTTTTGTTGCATGGCTCCTCTGCTAAAGAAGATCAGAACAGATCAGAGCAGATCAGGATCAGTGGACATGGTTTTCATATGTCTGGGAGACAACAATAGATACCATTGGATGCTGAGACTTATAGTTCCACCTGTAGAATGTGCATAGTAGTATTGCTATAGGGACTCAGATGTTACTGTCTCTGACACCCTATAGGTTAGGCATCAAGCCATCCCTGCTAATGAAGATGAACATGTTGTTTTCATACAGCTAAAAGGCTACAATAGATAGCATAGGATGCTGGGACTTATGGTCCTACCTCTAGGATGTGCATGGTAAAAATCTTGCAATTACATGAAAACATTGTAGTTTGGGCATCCAAGTCTCTATGCTACAGAAGAGCAGAGTACTAAAGGACAGGAGATGTGGGTTCCATACTTGTAAGAGACAATGGATAACATAGATTTCTGAGACTTGTAGCCCCACCACTAGGGGGTGCAAATGCATTAATCACATGCAAGCTCTATATGGACCCAAGCACATCTGCTACAGAAGAGTGGAGTATTAAAGGGACAGTAACATAATTTCATATGTCTAGGTACCATGGGATGCTGAGATTTATATTTCCACCTGTAGAATGTGCATAGTAGCATTGCTACAGTGCTGATGGTGGAATCACATACAAGCCCCATAGACACCCGGGCCCCTGATCCATAAGAGCAGAGTATTAAAGAGACAATGGATATGATTTTAATATTTTTTAGGAGACAATAGATACCATTGGATGCTGAGACTAAGGCGAGGTTCACACTGCAGAATCTCCGGTTCACACTGCAGAATCAGTCGGCGCTAGGACCGCGCGGACAATGCAATCTCCAATAGACTGCAATCTGTTCCGCGAGTATTTCCACCTGAAGAATGCGCAACGCCATTGTTCAGGCGGAAATTTCCAAGTAAATTTTCCGTTCGCAAATTCTGGTTTACAAATTCTGAAGTGTGAATTTGTGAACGGAAACCCATTCACTATACAGTACATTTTAGTAAGCGGAATTTCTGCCTGCAATTTCAAAGTGGAATTGCGGGCGAAAATTCCGTAGTGTGAACCTAACCTTATAGTTTCACCTATAGAATGTGCATTGCTACAGGAATGCAGATTTTAGAATCTCACACAAGCCCCTCAGCCACAGATAATAGGAAGGGTTAAAGGGACTGGACCCTTAATAACAACTACACAATAAGCCAGAACTGTGTACAGAGCTACTTTACCCTACAAATCTATAATGTATACAGACCGCGTACCATGGTGTGAAGTCACCGAATTATTACTGGAGGCAGTGTTTTGCAAACAGTGTGCCTCCAGCTGTTGCAAAACTACAACTCCCAGCATTCCCAGCCAGTCCGCTGAATTGAGGGATAAGGGGTCTTCAATACGTGAATAATGACATACTTATGATCAGTATGAAGATATTAGATACTAGAAATGTCATATGCCCTATTTGATTTGTCATTGTTCTTCGTAGATGTAAAAACCTGAATTTTCTCATGTAACAGAGATTGAACAAGAGGTTAAAAATATTACCCTCAATGATATATTTCAGCATATAGCTAGCATTATGATAGAAGTTGTATCATAAGGGGGTGACTTTGCCCTCTGGGCCACATAGTACTTTGCTGCTTAATATACTGGAAAATAAAGTAATTTAAGAAATATTCAGCAGAGCATGTTATGGTTCAATTAGCTTATATTGAAAACAATTTCGCACATAAAGACCTGCATGCAGCATACAGGGATTGTCGCAATTTGCATTATAACCAATTCCTATATATGTGAGTGACATTATGTATAGTATAAAATAAAAATAAAATACATAGAGAAACCAACGTATAAGCAAGTCTTAGGCTATGTTCATGTGGCGGAATTTTCTGCTTAAATTCCGTACAGAAACGCAAACTGAATTTTTTTTTGCAGTTTTGCGAAATTTAGACAACATTTCTGTGCACCCAAAACACAGAATTCTATTGAAATTCAAAGCCCCGTTGACTTCAATGGGATTCGGAATTCCGCAAAATTAAAGACAGGTCTTATAACTATGCAATTGAATTGTTATATTGGCTATTTGAATGGGACAGGTGAATCCCACTGAACACATTGGATGAGTTTTATCATTGCCTTCCTAATATTTTTTTGGGCTGTAATTTGGCACAAATGTTTGAGCAGATAGTTTTTGTGCCAAAATGTTGCCCAATTCAAAAACAGAAATCTTTGGCAATGAGATGCAATGCTTTATTCTTGACTAGGCAGTGGACGAGATTTATTAAATTTGTCTTTTTTTAAAAGGCGCAAAAATAATATGCAAACGTAAAAAAAAAAGGCAAATTCATATCACTTCTGCCATACCTTAGAAAAGTGACATTCTACAGCAAGTCCTGAAGTGATTTTTCATTTGTGCAAAATTTATCAAAGTCTGTGCAGCGTTTTGATAAATAAATATTAATTTAAAAATCGCTGTGGAGTGGCTGAACACAGACACATATTGATAAATCTCCCTCATTTACTAATGCTATTCCGGGTAGATTTTGGAGGGCTGTTTGTGGCTCATGTGTCGTGCACAGAATTTCGGACAAAATATAAAAAAAAACTACTAAATCTCAATTTTACTTAGAAAACCCAGAAAGGGGGTGTGGCCATCAGGGAAAAGGGTGTGTCTCCCAAAAAAACTACATTTTCTTAAAAACAAAAAACAAAAAAAACACTTCAAATTTACTAATGTTCCCAAATAAAATGTGGCAGATTTAAGCTTAGGAAAACAAGACAGCTCAGAGGAGCAGTTGTAAAAAACAAAAAGCAGAACAGAGAAAATCCCCGTGTGAACATAGCCTTACGTTGACACACAGGACAATGACAAGACACAACAACAGAGACTTTTTAGAACAATTCTAAAAATGTATCCAGCACATACTTTCCATCATATGCTTGTGTAAATAGATGATAGATAGACAAATAGATAGATAGATAGATATGTGTGCATATACAGTAGTCCCTCAAGTTACAATATTAATCGGTTCCAGGACAACCATTGTATGTTGAATCCATTGTATGTTGAGACCATAACTCTATGGAAACCTGGTAATTGGTTCTGAAGACCCCAAAATGTCATCCAAAAATAGTAAAAAGTGAGGATTAAAGAAAAATAAGTAGATAACTAATATAGATAAAGCAAATCCTTACATATAAAAGTAATAAAGATCTGCTGGGAGCTGTAATCACTGTCTATTTCAGTGGTTTCCAACCAGGGTGCCTCCAGCTGTTTCAAAACTACAACTCCCAGCATGCCCGGACAGCCTTCGGCTGTCCGGGCATGCTGGGAGTTGTAGTTTTGCAACAGCTGGAGGCACCCTCGTTGGGAAACACTGGTCTATGTAGCGGACAGGAGCTTCTTCAGGGTCCTGTACAGTACATGCAATGTCCTAAGAAAGTAACATGGAGCCGCCCTCACCTGGTGTCCAAAGGAGCAGCTAACCATGGCATGGGTTAAAAGTAGTACAGAACATGTAATACCTCCCTGTACTGTAGAGGGTGCTATCAGACACCAGTCAGTGCATACACTTCAGTAATACAAGGGTTTTTATCAGTGAATTCCCATTCTGATTGGTTGGTTCTTTCGGCCATTGACACGTTTCGCAGATTCCATAGCATTGTATGTTGAATCTGGTTTCAAGTTACAATGGTCCAGAAAAGACCATTGTATGTTGAAACTATTGTATGTTGAGGCCATTGTAAGTTGAGGGATCACTGTATATACACGTCTGTTCAGAAGATAATTTTCATGAAATGTCAGGCCCCTGTACTCAACTCTCTGACATTTTATTTCTATTAAAATTATAGTACTTAACTAACCAATACCACAATTATAGAGGTAGTCATGGTGATAGAGGTGACCAAAGCTTATTAATGCTCATGGGCCATAGGCAGTGGTAGGTAGGCTAAAACTGCCTTCAGAGAATGTATTTTTATTGAACATCAGTATATACTCCTCTATGGATCTGATGGACACATCATTTACTAGTCTGACTATTCACTCAACTCAGCAGCACTTGGGAGAGTATAAGTGAAGAAAAGAGTGTGTCCAGCAACAAAGCATATGTTAAAATGTTCATTCTGTATTAATCCATGTTACAACGACATGCTCCTGGAGACTCAAGAATAACATCGATCTGTTTCAAGTCGTGCTCCCTGCCTCCTACTCATAAGATCATGAGTAAAACCTGACTTCGACCAAAGGAATTAGATTCAGGGTTGAGCGACAACTCACTGAGTAATAAGGTTTTATGTTGCCCATAGAAGTCTATGCAGAGTGAAGAGGGAGGAGGATGGAGCTGCAGAGTAAGACATAGACAAAAAGATACAGATCCACAGCTGAAAACTTAAGCATTGGATCCTAATCTAGTGCTAGATTCACAATTTACACAGCATAGTGCGGCTCTATAACATCCTCCATACTGCTGCTGCTTCTCAGGGTGTGCTATGGAGATACGGGGGAGACGGATCCCCTCTTCAGAGTAGAGGAGACATCATACAGTAGAGGATAGGCTTCACCCACTAGCTCAGGGACAACTGATATTTAGAGATAAAGCCTGCAGAGAGGAAAACTGTAATATATATAGCAGATCAGGAATAGTAAAGAAGAGTTCACTTATATTAGTTGGGGAGAATCTTTTTCAACATGCTAATTATTATGAGAAATGTACAACAGGCACCTTAAAGGGATTGTCCCACCTTTAACACGCATTACCTCCACAGGTTAGGTAAAGGACATGATCACAAGTAGTCTGACTGCTAGGACCCACTGCAATCTTAAGAATGGGATCCCAAAGCATTACCTACATTGGGACAGAATGATCAGATCACATGTAAAGGTGCCATTATAGCTTATACTTAAGTTGGCCTCCCCACTCTCCTCCGATAAGTCAGTGGATAGAAGGATTGGGCATGCTGGAATTTTGCCACCAAATCCTTTTCTGCTGGGGTGAGATAAACCACCTCAAGAGCTTACCCTTCCCCTCCCTATAGAAAAGACATGAACGGTAAGCTGTGCTAAATGTTTATGTATATGGGAAGGTCAGTCAATAGTTATTTAAAATATATGGCCACCTTAAGAGAAGGTATAGCTGTATACATCACTCCTTATTGTAAACAGTGTGCTGGAAACCACATATGTGTGGTGGCTCAGTACAGAAGTGGCCCTTCAGTGCCCTTTCAGGTGGACTCAGTCCCAGTCCCCTGGCTCGTCAAACTAATGGTTCATATAAAGGGTTAACGTGTTGTATTTAAGTGAATATGTCTTTAAGTCCAGGTGTTAAGTCATGTAAGCAGGGAAGACGTCAGTGATCAGGTGACTTGTGGGTGACCTATGGGAGTCCTCCAAATTGCTCCCTTATATAGCAGGGAAGAGCTAGCCTAGAGAGATGAGTCTGAGGAGCAGTACAGTCAAGACCCGAGAGTGTCTGGTGTCCAGAGGGAGACCAAGGCCTAACCACACAGAAACGCTTCCATCAGCCGTGTACCCCTTCAGGTGAAAGTCAAAACCTGGTAAGCAACCACAGGGGAGAAGTCTAGTCAGTCATAGTCAAATCTATCAAGCCTGCTAAAGTCAGCATGGGATTGCATGAATTAAGTCCAAGTCCCAGCGAGCCCGCAAGTCTCCAAAGTCACTGGTCATCTCCTTGGGCCTAACTGAGCTGTAAAGATGTTTAACATCTGTCTGCCTCAGTAAAGCTACTGTTGTTCCGTAACCCTGCATCAGAGTGATAATTTTCCCTGCGCCTGGCCCAGGAACCAGCGGCCATACCTCGGGTGATGTAAAGGTTAACCACGCCCTGGCGTCACAAACACAAGGGGTAATACCATCTGCCCCTAAGGTAATAACATCTGCCCTTTCATCGCACCCTCACCACATATGCAAGCCTATTATACAAGAAAAAATATTGCAAAATGTGAACTAGAGAGGGAATACTTATGCACTTCATTCGGGTGGTAGGAATGTGCTGGGGGGAGTTTCTGCTTCTTAGATATCAAAGGAAATCTTACATCCTATGATCAGTCTGTCTGTGAAGAAGCATGAAGGGTATATTGCACATCGCCTGGCAGAGCAGAGCTCAGTGATATCTGTAACAAGTTGCTGTTTAGTATGGAAGCCGTGTGACTGTAGACTTTACCTTTTACTTTCTCCACCTCATCCTGTGTGACAATACAAAGCCCGATAACACTACATATACACTGAAGTAACAGAATAATCCCTACAAATGTTTACATTTTTGTAACAAAATAACTACTGAGTAAAGGCGACCATACATTTTGGATAGCTGTAGGCCAAACATCTCTCATGAGAAAAACAGATTGGACATGTTGAAATCTATCATGCCCTATTTTTATTTCTTCCAACATCTACTGTCAGTGTACCTGTCATTTGCAATCACGTTTTATGTAATACATAGGTTAAAAAATTGTGCATTTTTTGAGGAAGAAAAAGGCTGTCTTGTCCCTGCAGCTATTGTCTTTGAGTCTCTGTACGGAGACAAAATACAGGAAGTGTGGGTCAAGTAGGACAAGCAGGGCTCTGTGCACTGAGGGCAAGCCGGGTTATGTACACAGAGGACATGCAGGGCTCTGTACACTGAGGACAAGCATAGTTCTGTACACTGAGGACAAGCAGGGCTCAGTACACTGAGGACAAGCAGGTCTCTTTACACTGAGGACAAGCAGGTCTCTGTACACTGAGGACAAGCAGGGCTCTGTACACTGAGGACAAGCAGGGCTCTGTACATTGAGGACAAGCAGGGCTCTGTACACTGAGGACAAGCAGGGCTCAGTACACTGAGGACAAGCAGGGCTCTGTGCACTGAGGGCAAGCTGGGTTCTGTATACAGAGGACATGCAGGGCTATGTACACTGAGGACAAGCATATTTCTGTACACTGAGGACAAGCAGGGCTCTGTACACTGAGGACAAGCAGGGCTCAGTACACTGAGGACAAGCAGGGATCTGTGCACTGAGGACAAGCAGGGCTCTGTGCACTGAGGAAAAGCAGGGCTCTGTGCACTGAGGACAAGCAGGGCTCTGTACACTGAGGACAAGCAGGGCTCTGTACACTGAGGACAAGCAGGGCTCTGTTCACTGAGGACAAGCAGGGCTCTGTACACTGAGGACAAGCAGGGCTCTGTACACTGAGGACAAGTAGGGCTCTGTACACTGAGGACAAGCAGGGTTCTCTGCAGTGAGGACAAGCAGGGCTCTGTGCAGTGAGGACAAGCAGGACTGTGTACACTGAGGATACTCAGGGCTCTGTGCACTGAGGACAAGCAGAACTGTGTACACTGAGGACAAGCAGGTCTCTGTACACCAAGGACAGGCAGGGCTCTGTACACCGAGGACAAGCAGGGCTCTGTACACTGAGGACAAGCAGGGCTCTGTACACTGAGGACAAGCAGGGCTCTGTACACCGAGGACAAGCAGGGTTCTGTACATTTAGGACAAGCAGGGCTCAGTACACTGAGGACAAGCAGGTCTCTTTACACTGAGGACAAGCAGGGCTCTGTACACTGAAGACAAGCAGGGTTCTGTACACTGAGGACAAGCAGGGCTCTGTACACTGAGGACAAGCAGGGCTCTGTGCACTGAGGACAAGCAGGGCTCTGTGCACTGAGGACAAGCAGGGCTCTGTACACTGAGGACAAGCAGGGCTCTGTGCACTGAGGACAAGCAGGGCTCTGTGCACTGATGACAAGCAGGGCTCTGTACACTGAGGACAAGCAGGGCTCTGTACATTGAGGACAAGCAGGGCTCTGTACACTGAGGACAAGCAGGGCTCTGTATACTGAGGACAAGCAGGGCTCTGTACACTGAGGACAAGCAGGGCTCAGTACACTGAGGACAAGCAGGGATCTGTGCACTGAGGACAAGCAGGGCTCTGTGCACTGAGGACAAGCAGGGCTCTGTACACTGAGGACAAGCAGGGCTCTGTACACTGAGGACAAGCAGGGCTCTGTTCATTGAGGACAAGCAGGGCTCTGTACACTGAGGACAAGCAGGGCTCTGTACACTGAGGACAAGTAGGGCTCTTTACACTGAGGACAAGCAGGGTTCTCTGCAGTGAGGACAAGCAGGGCTCTGTGCAGTGAGGACAAGCAGGACGGTGTACACTGAGGATACGTAGGGCTCTGTGCACTGAGGACAAGCAGAACTGTGTACACTGAGGACAAGCAGGTCTCTGTACACCAAGGACAAGCAGGGCTCTGTACACTGAGGACAAGCAGGGCTCTGTACACTGAGGACAAGCAGGGCTCTGTACACCGAGGACAAGCAGGGTTCTGTACATTTAGGACAAGCAGGGCTCTGTGCACTGAGGACAAGCATGGCTCTGTCCACTGAGGACAAGCAGGGCTCTGTCCACTGAGGACAAGCAGGGCTCTGTACACTGAGGACAAGCAGGGCTCTGTAAACTGAGGACAAGCATGGCTTTGTAAACTGAGGACAAGCAGGGCTCTGTGCACTGAGGACAAGCAGGGCTCTGTACACTGAGGACAAGCAGGGCTCTGTACACTGAGGACAAGCAGGGCTCTTTACACTGAGGACAAGCAGGGCTCTTTACACTGAGGACAAGCAGGGCTCTGTACACTAAGCACAAGCAGGGCTCTGTGCAGTGAGCACAAGCAGGGTTCTGTGCACTGAGGACAAGCAGGGCTCTGTGCACTGAGGACAAGCAGGGCTCTGTGCACTGAGGACAAGCAGGGCTCTGTGTACTGAGGACAAGCAGGGCTCTGTACACTGAGGACAAGCAGGGCTCTGTACACTGAGGACAAGCAGGGCTCTCTGCAGCAGGATGATTGACAAGCCAGGAGCCTGCACAGAGCCCTGCTTGTCCCACGCACACTTCCTGTAATTTGTCTCCGCACAGAGACACACACGCAATAGCTGCATTGACAAGACAGCATTTTTGTTACCCAAAAATACACAATTTATTTGAAACACAATTTATTGTTACCAATGTAATGATTCCACAGGCGACAGAATTTTTCATGAAATTCTGTCACAAATACAGAACAAAAATGTGTTACATGTGGATTTTGTTACTGATTCACAGTGAATCTTACCCCTGTACACAGAAGGTGGTGAAATCAATCCCAAATTCACAACATAATGAGCGACTACAGCTGCAAATCTGCAGGTAAATTGTGCTCCGATTCCAACCCATGTGGATTTACTCAAACGTAGAATAAAAATGCCCCTAGGCCAAAGCAGGGTGGAAGCCTCTACATCAAAAATAAATATATATATATATATATGCTTTTTTTTAACTCACTGAAGTGTGCTGCACCTCCCCCTCCCCTACACTGCCGCCTTAGGCACAGGCCAATGGGAGCCTAATGGAAAATACAGCCATGGCTATAGGAGGTGCACTGGTTGAGTTTTTGGTAGGTGGCATTCCCCTAAAATCATGAAATGCAACCTTGTGTGTTGAAAATCATGTGTTATTACTCACTTCAAAGAACTGAACCATTATTGCAGTCCCTAACCCAGAACTGTCCAAACCTTTCATGTTGGCGACACCCTATTTAGAGGTGCATAGTTTGCTGTCACATCCATTGCCAAACAGCCAATTGCATGGTTCACATTGCGTACCACATTATTCCCCCCTCTTATCACTCTCTGTGCCATTTTAAGCCCCCCTTTACCACCCCCTGAGGCACATCATTCCCCCCCCCCCCTTTCCCCCCCGCTGTGCCATTGAAATTATTACCATGCTCAGATGCAGGCTCGACATCTCGGCAGGTCTTCCAAGTGGTGTCCTCTGCGTGGCACTGACGAGGTGCAATGTCAGAGGTGTCACTCATCAGTCCTGGCAGCCACCGCTGCTCACTGATTTAAAGTTGCAGCGGCCCGTACTGGTGATCTCGAACAGGCAGCCAGCACTGCAACCACTTTAAATTAGTAAGTGGCTGCTGCTGCAGGACCAGACGGCCCCCATGACACACCTGGGGTCTGCTGCCAGTGTGTGGCGGCATCCAGCTTGGAAAGCCCTGCCCTAACCCAAAGAACAATATCATTTTACCCATTATTACAAAAATAACGTGGTATTGTCCATGGAAAAACATACTGATATTTTCAGTTTCTTTCACTTGAAAATTACAATAGAAATGATGCTGTGAGCATAGGTAACCCCACTGCTCTTATCTGTATACAGGGTTTTACAAGGGTAAATTGTCTGTCCCATCCCTCTCCTACATTTATGTTGTGCATGTTCTTCGGCAGCTGTATGATATTTTTTTTTACCAGGGTTTGCTGTAATAATTTGATCCTCTACTGGGTACTAAAGATGTAAATTAGAATAATCCATTTTGAAGCACTAATCCTATTATTGTAAGCAGTTTCTGCCAAACATTAGTCCCAGCTTTAGTCAACATGTATAATTTTAAGAGCAGATTTATTACCATAAGTAATCACAAACAATGTAAGCTCCATCTTCACGCAGAATAGTAATGAACACAATAAACACTGTATCACATGGTCTGATGTAATAGTAAATGGCGTCACTAGATGGAGACCAGTAGTCTTCCCAGTAGTGTAAACCAGAATATTCTCTAAGCTTGGGCTTTGTACTAGGATTCTGAGGGCACAACCTAAATCTACAGTATCTCACATAATAATAATAATTTTATTTATATAGCGCCTACAGATTCCGCAGCGCTTACAATTATGGGGTACAAACAAAGACAAGTATCAGACATAATATTACACAATAACTATTCAAACAAGAGGTGTGGGGATATGTTGGGGATATATTGAGGATATGTTGAGGCCAATTAGAGACTGTTATAGGCCTGTCTGAAGAGATGTGTTTTCAGGACACGTTTGAAACTATGGATGTTGTTGTTGAGGGAAAGCATTTCAGAGAACCGGTGCAGCACGAGTGAAGTCTTGGAGACGGGAGTGAGAAGTTCGGATTATAGAAGATGTTAGTGTGAGATCATTAGCAGATCGGAGAGAACGTGTAGGATGGTAGACAGAGATGAGAGAAGAGATGTAGGGAGGTGCAGCATTGTGGAGAGCTTTGTGTGTGAGACTGAGGATTTTGTACTGTATTCTGGACTGAATTGGTAACCAGTGTAGTGACTGGCACAGGGAGGAGGCGTCGGTGTAGCGGCTGGAGAGGAAGATGAGTCTGGCTGCGGCATTAAGGATGGACTGGAGAGGAGAGAGTTTGGAGAAAGGAAGGCCTATTAGTAAAGAGTTACAGTAGTCGAGGCGGGAGTGAAGCAAAGCAATAATGAGAGTTTTAGCAGTTTCAGTAGTGAGAAACGGGCAGATTCTGGAAATGTTTTTGAGATGCAGGTGACAAGAATGTGAAAGGGACTGAATATGGGGAGTGAAAGTGATTCCATTGAAGAACAGGTCTGGGTGTGGTATCCCGGTACAGAACATGGTTTTGTAAAGTCCTAAAGTCCCCTCAGTTAGAGTCCCTCAAGTCCACAGGGCTCTCCTGCAGGGTCCCCATAAGTCATTATATGGTATTGTCTTGTATATTAATTATGTACATTAATTATTTGTATTGTACAATGAATGTAAGTAATATATAAAGGTTGATAGGACGTTGACACTGTATAGGACCTTCCTAAGGTCATGTGATCTGTCATGTGATGTGATCACATGATATGCCCAGAGATCCAGAGGCACAGGTAACCACAGGCAACAAGCTACCAATGGGCTTTAGTCCAGCCCCCTGATATATATAAAGGGCTGTAGTCTCCACACTCTCTCTTTTACTTCCTGGACCCTAACCCCTTAACGACGAAGGACGTATATTTACGTCCTCCGCCAGCTCCCGCGATTTGCCGCGGGGTCACCCGTCATATCGGGTCGGTCCCGGCGGTCATCAACAGCCGGGACCAGCGGCTAATACAGGACATCACCGATCGTGGTGGTGCCCTGTATTAACCCTTCAGACGCGGCGATCAAAGCTGACCGCCGCATCTGAAGCGAAAGTGAAAGTATCCCGCCTGCTATGTTGGGCTGTTCGGGATCGCCACGGTGAAATCGTGGCATCCCAAACAGCTTACAGGACACCGGGAGGGCCCTTACCTGCCTCCTCGGTGTGCGATTGGCGAATGACTGCTCCGTGCCTGAGATCCAGGCAGGGGCAGTCAAGCGCCAATAACACACGCCAGTGATCTGTGTAAAAGATCAGTGTGTGTGCAGTGTTATAGGTCCCTATGGGAGCTATAACACTGCAAAAAAAAAGTGAAAAAAAGTGTTAATAAAGATTATTTAACCCCTTCCCTAATAAAAGTTTGAATCACCCCCCTTTTCCCATGAAAAAAAATAACTGTGTAAATAAAAATAAACATATGTGGTATTAACCCCTTAAGGACGCAGGACGTAAATGTACGTCCTGGTACGGTGGTACTTAACGCACCAGGACGTACATTTACATCCTGTGCATAACCGTGCATAAGCGATGCCCGTGTCATGCGCGGCTGATCCCGGCTGCTGATCGCAGCCAGGGACCCGCCAGCAATGGCCGACGCCCGCCATTAACCCCTCAGGTGCCGGGATCAATACAGATCCCGGCATCTGCGGCAGTGCGCGATTTAAATGAACGATCGGATCGCCCGCAGCGCTGCTGCGGGGATCCGATCCTTAAGAACGCCGCACGGAGGTCCCCTAACCTTCCTTCTACCGGCTCCCGGCGTCTTCTGCTCTGGTCTGAGATTGAGCAGACCAGAGCAGAAGATGACCGATAACACTGATCTGTTCTATGTCCTATACATAGAGCAGATCAGTATTAGCAATCATGGTATTGCTATGAATAGTCCTCTATGGGGACTATTCAAGTGTAAAAAAAATTAAAAAAAATGTAAAAGTAAAAAAAAAGTGAAAAATCCCCTCCCCCAATAAAAAAGTAAAATGTCAGTTTTTTCCTATTTTACCCCCAAAAAGCGTAAAAAATTAATTTTATAGACATATTTGGTATCGCCGCGTGCGTAAATGTCCGAACTATTAAAATAAAATGTTAATGATCCCATACGGTGAACGGCGTGAACATAAAAAAAAAGTCCAAAATTGCTACTTTTTTAATACATTTTATAACAAAGTAAAGGGATTATAAACGTACTAATTTGGTTAAAAAGTTTGTGATTTTTTTTTAAGCACAACAATAATAGAAAAGTATGTAATAATGGGTATCATTTTAATCGTATTGACCCTCAGAATAAAGAACACATGTCATTTTTACCATAAATTGTACGGCGTGAAAACGAAACCTTCCAAAAGTAGCAAAATTGCTTTTTTCTTTTTAATTTCCCCACAAAAATAGTGTTTTTTGGTTGCGCCATACATTTTATGATATAATGAGTTATAACATTACAAAGGACAACTGGTCGCGCAAAAAACAAGCCCCCATACTAGTCTGTGGATGAAAATATAAAAGAGTTATGATTTTTAGAAGGCGAGGAAGAAAAAATGAAAAAGTAAAAATTTAATTGTCTGAGTCCTTAAGGCCAAAATGGGCTGAGTCCTTAAGGGGTTAAAAAAGGAAAAAGTGATCAAAAAGTCTGATCAAAACAAAATGGTACCGATAAAAACTTCAAATCACGGCGCAAAAAATGAGCCCTCATACCATCCTGTACGTGGAAAAATAAGAGGACATTTTTAAACGTATAAATTTTCCTGCATGTAGTTATGATTTTTTCCAGAAGTACAACAAAATTAAAACTATATAAGTAGGGTACCATTTTAATCGTATGGACCTACAGAATAATGATAAGGTGTCATTTTGACCGAAATATGCACTGCATAGAAACGGAAGCCCCCAAAATTTACAAAATGGCGTTTTTTCTTCGATTTTGTCGCACAATTATTATTTTTTTCCATTTCGCCGTGGATTTTTGGGTAAAATGACTAATGTCAATGCAAAATAGAATTGGTGACGCAAAAAATAAGCCATAATATGGATATTTTGGTGGAAAATTGAAAGGGTTATGATTTTTAAAAGGTAAGGAGGAAAAAACGAAAATGCAAAAACTGAAAAAGCCTGCGTCCTTAAGGGGAATGGGCTTTAGTCCAGCCCCCTGATATATAAAGGGCTGTAGTCTCCACACTCTCTCTCTTACTTCCTGGACCTTAAAGCAAGCACAAGTCCTGTACAAGTCAAGTCCAGCATAGCTAGGCCAAAGCCTAAAAACCTGCAGCTACATCAAATCTGTGAGTACAAGTCAAGTCTCTACTGTGCCTACTAAAGTCATAACAGTAGTAAAGTGGCCTGCATCATCATTATTACCACTACAAGTCCAAGCCTGAGAGGTTCTCTGTGTCCCGGTCACCTCTGTGGAAGTTTGCTATTTGTAAAGACTGTTTTCTGCCTTCTTCATTAAAGTTCCAGTTGCATCAAAACCCTGTTTTGGACTCTCATTTAATATATGCCATTTTGGGTTGGTTGTCGGCAGTACCCTACACCATACAACCACATCCTGGCATCACGAACACTAGGGGTTAACAACATCTTGCCCCAGGGGTTAATACCATCTGGCCCTTCTACCTACACCCCGTGGTCCCGCCATACACCGTGGTCACCACATGGGCAATGCACACTATCACTATCAAATGTATGCGGGATAAACGTGATTGTACGATACTGATTCAGTCTTCACCTAGAGTAACAAAAAACAGATAAAAGAACAAAGAAATCTTCTTCTGTAACACTGATTTAGATGCCAGCACATCTGAGGATCAGAGGACATTCAGAGATGTAGGAGCCGCCTCTAGATATACGTCTACAAAGGAAGCCCCTATAGGAGAAAGGTTTGGAGGGGCAGAAAAAGGAGACAGAAGATATCCTTGGAAGAATGTCACCTGGAGGCAGTGAAATCCAGCGGAAATGTGATCAATCTAACGGAGATGGACTTACCATCACACCTACTGTCCAAAAGACTTCATTTTGGACTTACTGAGGATTTTGACCCCACTGAATCGGAGATCGCTCTCTTTAGAGCGATTAGAAAAAATATTCTTAAAAAAAAAATCCTAATAATAAACACAATACCAGAGAATGTCATATCCCTGCAGTTATAGGACTCCTTGGCTTCTCAGTAGTAGATGGATTTAATAGGACTGATCTTCACAGCATTAGATTATCTTAGAATGTTAAGACATGTATAAAAGGGTAATATATCCAACAAAGTTGCAGTAAGATTGTTGCCAACTAATCCCAGAGCACCACGTTAGCACCACCTGCCAAAGGTACACAAGTCGCAGACCCGACCCCCAGGCCAACCTATTGTGGCCAGTATAGGGTTTATGACTGAACCATTGTCTAAGTATGCTGACTGGTGCCTCTGCCCAAGTAGAAGAAAAACTGAAATGGAACTGCATGCAATGGCCCTGCAAATGTTATTATCTTAGTAAAAAGAAATGGCAGCTCTTTGTGCATGTAAGGGAGCATTTGAACTTTATTCATGCAGGATAGGACTGTGTTTTTATTTTATTTCCCCTATGAGAGGATACCACAGAGCTGACTGCAGTCAACTACATTCACCGGGATGGAAACGGTGTCCATGTTAGATCGAGGTGTGGATAGGATAGACATAAACTTTTACTACAGAGAGAGGCACATAGAATCCTGAGAACCAATGCTACAGGTCCCGCAGGCTTGGACGATCGTAATGATCTAATTATGTACATTTCTAGGCTGAACACAGGCAATTGCATATATTACTATGTTGTTGATGTAAGTATCCATAGCAACTATTGTGTAATTTATCCAACCTGCTTCGGGGACATAGTTACAGCCAGACGAAGTACTATTCAGTACAGAACAGTCCCATCAGAACTGATATACACCTGTAAGCCTGCGCTTCCTGCTCTGCCGAATGTCCAGAATAAGTCATACGTCTGTATAAAAGCAAAAAAGGGTGAGTTCAGTGGGGTAACAATAAATTTAGGGGCCCCTTGCGAGACCTACTGAGGAGGCCCTTAAACTCCTCCCCCACAAGGTATGCCACACCCATGCCAATCTACTCCACCTACACTAAATTGCTCCACCCATACTAATATGCACCACCCTTTTCTATGGACGTATGAAGAGCATTTGTAAGTAATACTTACATTTGTTTGTTTTAAATCACTGTAGTGTGCAAAATATAGCGTAGATAAAATAATACAATTATCTGTCTTACAATCTAAGTAAATAAACAAGTGAGGACTGCCACACACTGCACCCTCTGAATATAATACGGCCACCCACTGCACCTTCTGAATATAATACGGCCACACACTGCACCTTCTGAATATAATACGGCCACACACTGCACCCTCTGAATATAATACGGCCACACACTGCACCTTCTGAATATAATACGGCCACACACTGCACCTTCTGAATATAATACGGCCACACACTGCACCCTCTGAATATAATACGGCCACACACTGCACCTTCTGAATATAATACGGCCACACACTGCACCCTCTGAATATAATACGGCCACACACTGCACCCTCTGAATATAATACGGCCACACACTGCACCCTCTGAATATAATACGGCCACACACTGCACCCTCTGAATATAATACGGCCACACACTGCACCCTCTGAATATAATACGACCACACACTGCACCCTCTGAATATAATATGGCCACACACTGCACCCTCTGAATATAATACGGCCACACACTGCACCTTCTGAATATAATACGGCCACACACTGCACCTTCTGAATATAATATGGCCACACACAGCACCCTCTGAATATAATACGGCCACACACTGCACCTTCTGAATATAATACGGCCACACACTGCACCCTCTGAATTTAATACGGCCACACACTGCACCCTTTGAACATAATACGGCCACACACTGCACCTTCTGAATATAATACGGCCACACACTGCACCCTCTGAACATAATACGGCCACACACTGCACCTTCTGAATATAATACGGCCACACACTGCACCCTCTGAATATAGTACGGCCACACACTGCACTTTCTGAATATAATACGGCCACACACTGCACCCTCTGAATATAATACGGCCACACACTGCACCCTCTGAATATAATACGGCCACACACTGCACCTCTGAATATAATACGGCCACACACTGCACCCTCATAATATAATACGGCCACACACTGCACCCTCTGAATATAATACAGCCACACACTGCACCCTCTGAATATAATACGGCCACAAACTGCACCTTCTGAATATAATACAGCCACACACTGCACCTTCTGAATATAATACGGCCACACACTGACCCTCTGAATATAATACGGCCACACACTGCACCCTCTGAATATAATACGGCCACACACTGCACCCTCTGAATATGATACGGCCACACACTGCACCCTCTGAATATAATACTGCCAAACATTGCACCCTCTAAATATATTAATGCCAGACACTGCACCCTCTAAATATAATACTGCCAGACACTCCTCCCTCTAAATATAATACTGCCAGACACTCCTCCCTCTAAATATAATATTAGGACACATATAATACACTGTGCACTTTAAATATATTACTACCACCCACTGCTAACTCTGTATATAAAACTAATGTACACTGGCACTCTATCTTCCTTATACGGAAAAATTAGAAAGTTATAGGTCGTCAAAATAGTGTTGCTTGCGAATATGCGCAATTCGAATTTTAATCGCGAATATCGCATATTCGCGAATTCGCAAATATTGCGAATATAGCACTATACATTCGCAATTACCAACATTCACATTTTTTTCACAGTACACATCACAATGATCACCGATCATCCCTCTCTGCTCTTCGCATATGCACATATTCGCGAATATTGAGCCCTCCCTTCTTTAATGGTATAGGGAACTAATGGGCTAGTCTAGTGCATTAACTCTGTGATTTTTTTGCCCAGTAAAACCAATAGGCCCATTGTGGTCTATGGGGATCTCACAGTATGTAAAACTGTAAGATAAGCAGGAGGGTCTCGGCAGTACAGTGGATGGGAGACCATGTGGGGGTTCGAGTCCCGGGGTGGGATGGAGTGTTACAGTGTTGTGGTTTAACTTTTTTACTCTTGATTGACAAATGTAGGTCAATTGGTAATTAAGAAAGCCTTTGAACCGTGGGAACAAGGTCAATTGGCAATTAACTGAGTGTTTGAACCGTGGGAACTAGGTTAATGGGGTACCAAATATGGGTATTGGGGTTAATTGAAACTGGGTGTAATGTGTAAGGCTGGGTATTCATCAAAACCTGTCCAGAGGAAAAGTTTCTGAGTTGCCCATAGCAACCAATCAGATTGCTTCTTTCATTTTTCAGAGGCCTTTTCAAAAATGAAAGAAGCAATCTGATTAGTTGCTATGGGCAACTCAGAAACTTTTCCTCTGGACAGGTTTTGATAAATCTCCCCCATAGGGGGAGGTTTATCAAACCCTGTGCAAAGGAAAAGTTGTCCAGTTGCCCATAGCAACCAATCAGATCGCTTCTTTGATTTTGCAGACGCCTTGTGAAAAATGAAAGAAGCAATCTGATTGGTTGCTATGGGCAACTCAGCAGCTTTTCCAGGAAAATCTGCTGAGTTGCCCATAGCAACCAATCAGATTGCTTCTTTCATTAAGCAGAGGCCTTGTGAAAAATTAAAAAAGCGATCTGATTGGTTGCTATGGGCAACTCAGAAACCTTTCCTCTGGACAAGTTTTGATAAATCTCCCCCATAGGGGGAGGTTTATCAAAACCTGTGCAAAGGAAAAGTTTTCCAGTTGCCCATAGCAACCAATCAGATCGCTTCTTTCATTTTGCAGACGCCTTGTGAAAAATGATAGAAGCAATCTGATTGGTTGATATAGGCAACTCAGCAGCTTTTCCAGGAAAGTTTAACCACAACACTGTGTCCCACCTGGGACTCGAACCACCACACGGTCTCCCATACACTGTACTGCCGAGACCCTCCTGTTTATCATACAGTTTTACATACCGTGCAATCCCCATAGACCACATATGCGCATAAAAAAGCGAATATAATGAATATGAGAATTTCGTGAATATATGATGAATATTTGTCCATATATTCGCGAAATTTTGTGAATTCGAATATGGCCTATGCCGCTTATCACTAATCAAAATAGAGGGATTTTAAACATACTAATTTGGTTAAAAAGTTTGAGATTTTTTTAAAGCGGTACAATAGAAAAGTATGTAATCATGGGTATCATTTTAATCATATTGATCCACAGAATAAAGAAAGCATGTCATTTTTACAATAAATTGTACAGCGTGAAAATTAAACCTTCCAAACATTTTTGGGTTGCGCTATCCATTTTATGGTAAAATGAGTGATGTCATTACAAAGGACAACTGGTCATGCAGAAAACAAGCCCTCACATAGGTCTGTAGATGAAAATATAAGTGTTTTTAGAAGGCGAAAGGGAAAATACGAAGATGATAAAATAAAATTGGCTGTGTCCTTAAAGGGGTAGTCCAGTGGTGAAAAACTTGTCCCCTATTCTAAGGATAGGGGATAAGTTTGAGATCGCGGGGGGTCCGACCGCTGGGGCCCCCTGCGATCTCTCTGTACGGGGCCCCGGCTCTCGGCCCAAATAGCGGGTGTCGACCCCCGCACGAAGCGGCGGCCGACACGCCCCCTCAATACATCTCTATGGCAGAGCTGGAGATTGCCGAAGGCAGCGCTTCGGCTCTGCCATAGAGTTGTATTGAGGGGGCGTGTCGGCCGCCGCCTCGTGCGGAGGTCGACACGCCCCCTTCCCGCGGGCTGTCAGGGCTCCGTACAGGAGATCGCAGGGGGCCTCAGCGGTCGGACCCCCCGCGATCTGCAACTTATACCCTATCCTTAAGATAGGGGATAAGTTGCTCACCACTGAGTCACCACTGGACTACTCCTTTAAAGAGGTACTTCGGTGAAAAACATCTTATCCCCAGTCATCCGTGTACAGAGTGAACTCCACTATGTACCGGATGACTGGTGACTACCGCCACCACGCCCCCTCCATTCATGTCTATGGGAGGAGGCGTGACTGGAGGGGGCTTGGTGTGACGTCACAAACACGGAACCTCCTTGCTTCTGTGTTCTCAGAAGCAACCAGCCCGGAGATCATGGGGATACCAGCAGCGGGACCCCCATGATCTAACATCTTATCCCCTATCCTTTGGATAGGGGATAAGATGTTTTTCACTGGTGTACCCCTTAAAAGGGGGGTGATTAAAACTTTTACTCAGGAAGGGGCTTATTCACATTTATTAACTTTTTAAAATATATTTTATTCACAATTTTGTAGCCCCAATAGGAGATCATTTCATGTGATCTTTTGATAGCAAACACTGAACAATACTGCCATAACACAGTAGTGATCAGTGTTATTGGCGGCGCTCTGCTACTTCAGTTCCTGTGGCGCAGCTTCCACAAATAAAACTACAAATCCCAGCATGTTGCACTATATAGTAGTATTGGTTATGGCACAACTTGCTGGGAGTTGTAGTTTTGAGTTTGCTGCAGGGCCATACCTAAGCTCTTAAAGGGCCCCAGATAGACGCCAACAGGGGGGTTGCTGTTGTTGTCAGCCTGCTGGTGGTGGCGGCTGGTGTTGCCCTTGAGGCTAGGATTCAACTTGGTTCTTTTCCAGCGTTTTTATCACTGAAAAAAACACCAGAAAAAAAAACGCCAGTGCAATTTCAAGCATCTGAATTTTTTTTCTGGCGTTTTTTCAATTGCATTTTTGGCCCCTTTGGCTTTTTTTTTCAAAATGTGTTGGGTACCAAAGAAAAAGAAAAAAAAAGGGGGGGGATACAATAGGGATGGGAAAAAATTTATTGAAGGAAATTTTTATTTTTTATAATGAACTTTTAATAAATTTTTTAATAAATTGTGTATGTGTGTTTCACTTTTTTTTTCTAATTAAATTATTTTTTTTTAGGTAGTATTACTACTCCCAGCATGGAACAGGCTGTTCCATGATGAGAGTAGTTGTACCTGTACTAATAGACATATCACCCCAGGTGTCAATCCTGACACCCGATGCGACCGTCCATAATATAGCTAATACATAGAGATGCGGAGCGGCACTATACAGCGCTCACATTTCTGCTTTGTACTCCGGCCAGTGATGTGAATAGAACATCACTCATTCATATTTTCCACCAAGATTGGTGATTGGCCGGATGGTTGCAGCCAATCACAGCTCTCAGAGGGAAATATGAATAATGTTCTATTCACATCACTGGCTGGTCGGAGTACAGAGCAGACATGTGAGCGCTGTATAGATCCTCTCCGCATCTCTGCAATAGATAGGATGATCGCATCGAGTGTCAGGAGTGCCACTTGCTGTGATCTGTCCTTAACTGCAGGTACTACTACTCCCAACATGGAGCACACTCTGTTCCATGCTGGGAGCTGTAGTACCTGCAGTTAAGGAAAGATCACAGCGGATGTCAGGAGTGATCCTTCTGTATAATGTATAGATGCGGCCGCTCTTCTTTGGTCCCCTGCACTGACGTATATATACACATATTCCTATTTCCCACAGAGAGTTGTGATTGGCTGGAACCATCTGGCCAATCACAGCTCTCTGCGGGAAATATGAATAGGTGTACATGTACGTCAGTGCAGGGGACCATAGCAGAGTGGCCGCATCTATACCATATATACTCGAGTATAAGCCGACCTGAATATAAGCCGAGGCCCCTAATTTTACCCCAAAAACCCAGGAAAAGTTATTGACTCGACTATAAGCCTAGGGTGGGAAATACATCATCCCCCATGTAATCATCCAGACCCCTTTCATATTCCCCCCTTCATCATCACCGCCTGTCAATCCCTTCATCAGTGGTCTTCAACCTGCGGACCTCCAGATGTTGCAAAACTACAACTCCCAGCATGCCCGGACAGCCATCAGCTATTATAAGTTAGGGTGAGCTGGTTAGGGCCATCTATGCTGCAGGGACCATCCGGTTGGGAGGATTAGTCGTTGCGTGCTGTCCATTTTTACTGGGGGGGCCCTCTTCTCTGTGCTTCAGGCCCGGCCCCGGACTAGTGACGTTGCATTGACTATTGACATTGCCGATGGCTGTCTGGGCATGTTGGGAGTTGTAGTTTTGCAACATCTGGATGTCCGCAGGTTGAAGACCACTGATGAAGGAATTGACATGCGGAGAGTTCACTCGAGTTTAAGCCGAGGGGGGCGTTTTCAGCACGAAAAATCGTGCTGAAAAACTCGGCTTATACTCGAGTATATACGGTACATTATACAGGAGGATCGCAACGGACCCGGGGCGATCTGTCAATTAGTACAGGTACTACTAGTCCCATGATAGAACAGTGTGTTCCATGCTGGAAGTAGTAGTACCACCTAAAAAATAAAGGGAAAAAAGGGAAAAACACACACACACACTACATTTTTATTATTGTCGGCTATATTTTTTGTGCCCTGCCCACCCACATAAATTGATAAAACATTTTTTATAAAAAAGATAAATTTCGTTGAATACAATTTTTTTACATCACTACTGTATCTTTTTTATTATTTTTTAATGGTACCCTACGAAATATTATTAAAAAAGGTATCTCCAACACTTTTTTAGATCGCTGATGTCTGTTCTCCCCCTTCCCTCCACTGCGTGACTTGTAACCTTTGTCTGCAACATGGAATAAATCTTGAATTGAAAAATACTTTGCAGTGTTCGTGGTGAGTGCAAAGTGTTCGTGGTCAGTTCATTCTTTTTCACTTGATTCATTGTGCTGTATTTCTGGACTGTTAGCACCTCCACATAACTGCTTGTACCTTTGGCCCTGACCCGTACACGAGACCCTGGATTACACATGTTTATTAACTATTTCTTCTTAGCTCAGTAGTGCTGGTTGGCTTGACTCTGTACACAAGTTAAGACATATGCATGCTGCCAGCATTGCTGCAGAGGTTGCAGGGATGTGGGGGGTCAGCTTGTATGTGCTCAGTCCATACGGTGCACACTGCATCAAGTTGGCCTGCATGGCTGTCATCCTGGAAGGAAGCCTCTTCTAAAGAAAGCCAGCTCTCAGTTTGCTGAAGACTTAGGACATAGATTACTGGAACCGTGTCCTGTGGTCAGATGAGCCTAAGATTATTATTTGGGTCAAGTGGTGTCATGCCTGTGTGGCAGAAACCAGGTGAGAAGTACAAGTGTCAAGCATGGTGGTGGGGGTGTCATGGTCGGGGGCTGCATGAGCGCTGCTTGCACTAGGGGACTACAGTTTATTGAGGGAACCATGAGTGGCAACATGTACTGGGACATACTGAAGCAGAGCAAGATCCCCTCACTTCAGAGACTGGGTTACCTTTAGTCGACAACACATTTTAAATCAATTAAATATAGATTTATTTATTTCCAAACAAGTTTAATGTATGAAAAATGTAGGGAAACACATGCACACCAAAATCCCATTTGCATCAATGAAATTAGAAAGGTTAAATTTTTTAACATGGCATAGACCCCGACTGATCTCAAGCCAGGAGAGAAGTGTGTGGCTGAGTGCTTCTCTCCCCGCTCTAATATATATATATATATATATATATATATATATATATATATATATATATGAATTCATCTTGGTCACGTGGCACAGATCCGGGAATTAAAGCTTTCTTTGCCAACTCATTCTAGAGATCGGTTTGGGTCTAAACACTCAGACCCTGACTGACTAAAACGGTTGACACGTTAAAAAGCAAGTTCATTTAAGAAAAGACACAAGCCTCTTAACAAACCTAGTGCCCTTGCAATCCTCCGTCTGAATTTCTTTCAATAAACCGGCTATGAGTCATACATTTGTGCCACTAAATTCTGACCTTTGCCTTTTATCAATGAGGCTAAAAATACATTTACTGCAAATTTGGCACAATATGAGATAGGAAATTTGTACGTGTTCAGCAGCAGGAGTCAGAAATAAATGGAATAAATGTTTGTGGCCCTTGTTTCAAATGTTATTGCCTTTGCTATTTGGTCCTGCGCTGCGTCCATCCTTCTCCCAATTGTCATGCACCTACTCCAGTGGTGTACAAACTGTGGCCCTCCAGCTGTTACAAAACTACAAGTCTCAGCATGCCCAGACAGCCGTAGGCTGTCTGGGCATACTGGGACTTGTAGTTTTGCAACAGCTGGAGGACCACAGTTTGGACACCACTGACCTACTCCTACCACCACAGCTTCTGGCTTTGCACGTAGGGTTTGTGTGTTTGCTTTTCCTTCCTGTCTCTTAACCCCTTAAGGACTCAGGGTTTTTCCGTTTTTGCACTTTCGTTTTTTCCTCCTTACCTTTTAAAAATCATAACCCTTTCAATTTTCCACCTAAACATCCATATTATGGCTTATTTTTTGTGTCACCAATTCTACTTTGCAGTGACATTAGTCATTTTACCCAAAAATTCACGGCGAAACGGAAAAAAATAATCATTGTGTGCCAAAATCGAAGAAAAAACGCAATTTTTTAACTTTTGGGGGCTTCCGTTTCTACGCAGTGTATATTTCGGTAAAAATGACACCTTATCATTATTCTGTAGGTCCATACGGTTAAAATGATACCCTATTTATATAGATTTGATTTTGTCGTACTTCTGGAAAAAATCATAACTACATGCAGGAAAATTTATACGTTTAAAAATAACTTTTTTATTTTTCCACGTACAGGGCGGTATCAGGACTCATTTTTTGCACCGTGATTCTTTATTCATTTTTTAATGGTATAAAATACGCTTTTTTGGACTTTGGAATTTTTTTGCGCGTACGCCATTGACCGTGCGGTTTAATTAATGATATATTTTTATAGTTCGGACATTTACGCACGCGGCGATACCACATATGTTTATTTTTTTTTTATTTACACTGTTTTATTTTTTTACGGGAAAAGGGGGGTGATTCAAACTTTTATTAGGGAAGGCGTTAAATGACCTTTATTAACACTTCTTTTTTACTTTTTTTTGCAGTGTTATAGGTCCCATAGGGACCTATAACACTGCACAAACTGATCTCCTATGCTGATCACTGGCGTGTATTAACACGCCTGTGATCAGTGTTATCGGCGCTTGACTGCTGCTGCCTGGATCTCAGGCACGGAGCAGTCATTCGTCGATCGGAAACCAAGGAGGCAGGTAAGGGCCCTCCCGGGGTCCTGTAAGCTGTTCGGGATGCCGCGATTTCACCGCGGCGGTCCTGAACAGCCCGACAGACTAGCCGGGATAGTTTCACTTTCACTTTAGAAGCAACGGTTAAAGCTGACCGCCGCTTCTAAAGTGAAAGTGATACTATCCCGGCTAGTCTGTCGAGCTGTTCGGGATCGCCACGGTGAAATCGCGATCGGCGATGTGTGATATTAGCCGCAGGTCCCAGCCGTTGATGAGCGCCAGGATCGATCGTGGGAGCCGGCACAGGACGTAAATATACGTCCTGCGTCGTTAAAGGGGTACTCCCGTGGAAAACTTTTTTTTTTTTTTTTTTTATCAACTGGTGCTAGAAAGTTAAACAGATTTGTAAATTACTTTTGTTAAAATTTTTTAATCCTTCCAGTACTTATTAGCTGCTGAATACTACAGAGGAAATGGTTTTCTTTTTGGAACACAGAGCTCTCTGATGACATCATGACCACAGTGCTCTCTGCTGACATCTCTGTCCATTTTAGGAACTGTCCAGAGCAGCATATGTTTTCTATGGGGATTTTCTCCTACTCTGGACAGTTCTTAAAATGGACAGAGGTGTCAGCAGAGAGCACTGTGGTCATGATGCCAGCAGAGAGCACTGTGTTCCACTGTAATTTACAAATCTGTTTAACTTTCTGGCACCAGTTGATTTAAAAGTTTTCCACGGGAGTACCCCTTTAAAGGGCCAGCATGCGCACACAAATCATTCCTTCCCTTATTTTTATCAGTCATGACTTTCCAGCTCCTTTTGACATATGCTGCTTGAGCAATAAGGTTCTATAGTATTCCAGTGAAGGTGTCTCTCTTTATGTCTGTTTGTTACAGTCCTTACTCGTGGATAATCGTGGATATTCAGCAAGAGACATTTCAAGGGGGTACACAAGAGCAAATAACACAGACCGGAGGGAACTATTAAAACCAAAGGAATACAAAAAAGAAGATTCACAGGTGAGGATCATTACTGGATTCCACACTAGATGGCAAGAAATGAAATGTACGTTTCAAAAATATTGGCCGATATTACATCAGGATCCTGATATAAAACGTATCATTCCCCTACAGCCATTGGTCACAGCTAGACGTAGCAAAACAATTAGGGATACTCTGGTGAGAAGCCACCATGAATGGGTTCTTTAGTTCTGTATATACTATGGAAGATGGAGCTGACATTGGCCAGGTCAGTGCTGGTAACACATCATATAATGTATTGAACTGGCTTAATGTAGAGATGGTACAAGGTAAGTTAAGTAAAGTAAATGTAAGCAAATCTCCAGGGCCGGATGGACTACACCCAAGAGTTCTTAGAGAGGTAAGTTCAGTAATATCTGTACCCCTGTTCATGATATTTAGAGATTCTCTGGTGTCTGGTATTGTGCCAAGGGACTGGCGCAAGGCTAATGTGGTACCAATCTTCAAGAAGGGCTCTAGGTCTTCGCCAGGCAATTATAGACCGGTAAGTCTAACATGCATTGTGGGTAAATTGTTTGAAGGACTTATAAGGGATTACATACAGGAATACATAGGGGATAATTGTATTATAAGTGATAGCCAGCATGGGTTTACTAAGGATAGAAGTTGTCAAACCAATCTAATTTGCTTTTATGAAGAGGTGAGTAGAAGCCTTGACAGAGGAATGGCTGTGGAAAGTGTGTTTCTGGATTTTGCCAAAGCGTTTGATACTGTCCCTCACAGACGTCTGACAGGTAAGTTAAGGTCCTTGGGCTTGGAAACTTTAGTTTGTAACTGGATTGAACACTGGCTCATGGATCGTACCCAGAGAGTGGTGGTCAATGATTCGTACTCTGATTGGTCCCCGGTTATTAGTGGTGTACCCCAAGGTTCAGTACTGGGCCCGCTGCTGTTTAATTTATTTATCAACGATATAGAGGATGGTATTAACAGCTCTGTTTCGATCTTTGCAGATGACACCAAGCTTTGTAGCACGGTACAGTCTATAGAGGATGCGTATAGGTTACAAGATGACTTGGATAGACTTAGTGTCTGGGCATCCACTTGGCAAATGAGGTTCAATGTGGATAAATGTAAAGTTATGCATCTGGGTACTAATAACCTGCATGCATCGTATGTCTTAGGGGGGATTAAACTGGCAGAGTCACTGGTAGAGAAGGATCTGGGTGTACTTGTAGATCACAGACTACAGAATAGCATGCAATGTCAGGCTGCTGCTTCCAAAGCCGGCAGGATATTGTCATGTATCAAAAGAGGCATGGACTCGAGGGACAGGGACATAATACTCCCCCTTTATAAAGCATTGGTACGGCCTCACCTGGAATATGCTGTTCAGTTTTGGTCGCCTGTTCATAAAAGGGACACTGCGAAGTTGGAAAGGGTGCAGAGACGCGCGACTAAACTAATATGGGGCATGGAACATCTTAGCTATGAGGAGCGATTAAAGGAGTTACAATTGTTTAGTCTTGAGAAGAGACGTTTAAGGGGGGATATGATAAATGTATATAAGTATATAAATGGCCCATACAAAAAATATGGAGAAAAACTGTTCCAGGTTAAACCCCCCCAAAGGACGAGGGGGCACTCCCTCCGTCTGGAGAAGAAAAGGTTTAGTCTAAAGGGGCGACACGCCTTCTTTACCGTGAGGACTGTGAATTTATGGAACGGTCTACCTCAGGAACTGGTCATAACAGGAACAATTAACAGCTTTAAAACAGGGTTAGATACATTCCTGGAACAAAATAACATTAACGCTTATGCAGAATTATAAAACTATATCCTTTTCCTTATCCCCTTACACCCTTCCCTTCAATTCCCTGGTTGGACTTGATGGACGTATGTCTTTTTTCAACCATACTAACTATGTAACTATGTAACTATGTAACAGCTAAATCCTTTATTTTCTCCTCTCAGGGGCCACCATGGGGATCATACCCATGTGGAGATTGCTCGATATGTCCACAAATGATGAAAACAAAGACCTTCAAAGATTCAAGTGGTAAGAAAGAATTTAACATCGTGCATCACATCAATTGCAAGTCTACAGCGATTATATATTATGCAAGTTGCCCCTGTGGGCTCATTTATGTGGGAAAGACGAAACAGGAATTAAGAATAAGAGCACAAGAACACTTGAGGGACATTAGATCTGCCATGAAAATTGACCCGTGAGATTGGGAAAGGCTACACAAACTTAAACCCATACCTAGGCATTTTAGACAGTGCTATAAAGGACATTTTGGATTGCTCACGTTCAGAGGAATTGATAAAATTCATATGGGCGCAAGGGGTGGAGACGTTAGAAAAAGATTGGAACAAATCGAATGTAAATGGATCTATTTGCTCAACAGCTCTTCTCAGTACGGCCTTAACGAAAATACTAGTTTTTCCAGTTTCCTCTAGTCTCGTCGTTCTCATAAATTTACAATTTAAGATTTTTTTCAGGTAAATTATAAAAAGTTTTATAGATCTTTTATGTTGTAGTTTGATATGTGGGGAGCTTCGGTGGAACCACCTGGGGTGGCGTGTAATAGGTCTCACATAACAGCATAGTAATCTATTTTCTATTTATTTATTTTTTATTTTTAGGTACAGGTCAGTCATGTTTCAGAAGTGCGGCATAAGGAGAGGAATTCTACGATGTAGGGAAGATTAAGGACTTCCTTTTTTTTGGGCCACGTGTTTGATTGCCAGTGGATATTGTCGGAGTGATCTGATGCATTCTATTCATAGGCACCAATTTCATTTGCTATCCATATGATATATAGTATTATTTTTCTCATATCACATCATATCTGAGTAGTTGCACGCTGTACTTGGTTTTATTATTGCTTTATTATGTTGTTCATCACTTTTTTAGTTATCTACTTATAATACCCTAATATTTGTAATTGTTTTTCATTTTATCATGTCCCACCATCACCACCTATCAGTATACACCCATAATATTCACACCCATCATCTTACACAGTCACTCACTTCATTATCACTCATATATTTTATCACGTTTTTTCAACAAGTTTTTTGAGGATTTATCTACATTTTTCTTTCACTATTTATTTTTTAAGCAAATATCATTTTTTTAATCTATTTTTATCAATTATAAATTTTTATTCAAATTTTTTCAGTATTATTTTTCATGTCTTTTTATTTTTCACTGTTCACAATCACTGTGCACAACTAAGGGGAGGGGCCATGAACCCCCTCACCTAAATAGACACCCGTCCTCTATGGTCAAATAAATAGCAAGTCAGAACCTAGCATATAATAAATCAATATCTCTGTATGGGCAAGGTGACCAATACTAAACATATGATGCATATTGATTGATATATTAAACACACATGACCATACAGATATGAAAAGACATGATGAAAATAGTCAATATGGAGAAATCAAGCCAGGGCAACACCTATACTTGCATGTCCTGAAAGTAATAACACAAGCTAGCGTCCCAGACCAAATAAGTGATGGAGGACGGGGTCACAGGAACCCTTGACCCCTGAGGAAGTTGCCAATTTCAGGCAACGGAACGTTGCCTGAAATTGGCAACTTCCTCAGGGGTCAAGGTCCCTCCCCTTAGTTGTGCACTGGCTTTTAGCCAGGTTTTTAATGGTTTTAAATGTGTGTGTTCAATATTTGTTTAACCCTATAAGTGCAATCTGACTTTTGTTCTGAAGTGTACTAATAAATTAATTTCAACTGGTATTACCGGGTGTGCTGCTATTTTTTAGTGATGTCTTTTTCTTACTATTTATATTGCGCTTCCTTCATCACTGAGTAGCACCCCACTTGATTATTTGATTAGGTGAGCCCCCCCACTTTCCTTCTTTTCTCATGTCCATATGTTTGATTATGTTGTACATCCAGTTATGGTGATTTGTACCACTCTTATAATTCTTTTTGTATGCTGTTAATGTGTGGGCAATGTTTTCCCTTTACCAAGATGGCCGCCGGAGTGTGTGCGCTTCCGGACGCATGCGCGGAAGGCAACGGGTCAGGTGGTGTGTGTGTGTAGAGGCCCGGTGATGGATGCGCACAGCGCGTTCTCGCCGGCGCCTGGAAAGCACACTTCCGGCTGTCGTGTCCTCGTGTGTGTGCGAACGGAAGCGCCCGATAATGGCTTCCTGGAAGAAGCAGTGGCAAAACGCGTTGGACGGTGAGGTGGGGGAGTTAGGGATAGGGGCATTGCACCTTACTGTATGTCATTTAGCACTTGAGTTATATATGCAGATTGGACGGAGTATGTATGGAGACCACTAATTTTGGTAGCTAGTATTTAAAGCACCTTATTTGGATGCTTTTAGATGGGTATATAGTCTGCCCAGGTTTATTCAAACATGTTTACAGAGATGTTAATGTTTACAATTTGAATGCTGCTATCAGACAACTAAGATTCTTAGATTGTTGTTAATGTATGAAGGCACTTGCACTTTACCTTATTCTCATATGCATGCACATTGGTTATATTAATATCTGCCTTTGGGTATTGTCCTATATACTTATGTCCCACTCCCCCCACCGCAATCAGTGTTTTTATATGTCTTGTGTGATCTATGTCATTTTATGGGTAGTGTTCATGGGGTTTTTTCTGTTTTTCAATAAAATTAAGTAATTGACCATATTCCTTTTGTCGTATTTTTCATAGCGATGTGTACTACTTTTTTGGGTCACAAATGTGCATGTGTCCACTCAAATGGTCAGAAACAGACTCCATGAGGGTGGTTTGAGGGCCCGACATCCACAGGTCGGGGTTTTGCTTACAGCCCAACACAGTGCATTACGTTTGGCATTTGCCAGAGAAAACAAAGATTGGCAAATTCACCACTGGCGCCTTTGCTCTTCACAGATGAAAGCAGGTTCATACTGATCACATGTGACAGATGTGACAGAGTCTGGAGACGCCGTGGAGAACATTCTGCTGCCTGCAACATCCTACAGCATGACCGGTTTGGCGGTGGGTCAGTAATGGGGTGGGGTGGCATTTATTTGGGGGGCCGCACAGCCCTCCATGTGCTTGCCAGAGGTAGCCTGACTGCCATTAGGTACCGAGATGAGATCCTGAGACCCCTTGTGAGACAGAAAAGATCCACTCAACTTCAGCAGCTCATAAGTACTGAAAGGACTAAGATTTTTTAATAGAAGTCATTTATTGACTGTTTAACTCTCTGGAGCAAGTTTATATATAAAAGAAAGTTTTTTCCTGGATAACCACTTTAACTGATCTGATGCAAATGGTGTGAACCTAGCCTAAGCAAGGCCTACAAAAGCACAGTCAACTACATCAAGGTAACTTATTTTTTTAGGCGTCAGTGGACAACATATGCATCAATATGGCATATAGTTGAATGTGTACAGCATATGTGTTGAAATCTGCACCAAACATGTGGTGTAAACACGGCCTTACACTGTAAATATACCAAGAGGACAAACACCGCTGCCCTTACATTCCCCTCCACTACATATTTGTCTTAGGTGGACATGCACATTTTGTGAACTGTGTTGCTACAGTAAAGCAAAACCATATCCAGCATTGACAGCTGAAATCTGAAATCTCACTCGGGAGTCTTGAGGCGATAGACGGGAGGTTTTCTATGTTTGTTGCAATGAATTCATCTCTGCAATTAGATCTTTTAGTCTGAATCAGCAACCATTGTGAAGATGTGAGGAGTCAACAGGATACACAATGTGACACCTGTGTTTTCTGGAAAATATATACCGTATATATATATTTTTTTTTTTTACAATGAATCGTGTAAATGTGTATACAGTGAGATTCCAAGTTAAGGTTATTCACATGACAGCTGCTTTATAAAGCCAACACAACCGCGCTCACAGCTACCACATCTAATTCACACCCTGTCAGTCTTCCATTTCAGAAACCTTGGAATGAAATATTTTCTGGATAAATTACTGTTTTAACCATTAAGATGAAATCTAGTCTTAGTGCATATATATATACACTCTATTCATACACTATTTATACACTCAGCCTCCTATTTTAGCCAAATATTTCAAATCTTGGCTATGGCACCCAAATCCTTCTGTCTTCCTACTAGGGATAGACCGATATCGTTTTTTTAGGGCCGATACCGATACTCTGTGGAGGTTAGGGCCGATAGCCGATAACTTATACCGATAATGAACTGCAGTGGCTTTTGCGGTGCCATAGACCGCCGCCGCCACACGCTTCTCTCCCCCTGCCTGTCCTGGGGTCCTGAGTCCTATCACCGCCACCGCAACAACCCCCCACCCACAACCATCGCCGCACCACGCTGCGCCACACCCCCACCGCACCGCCCCGGCCAGAGTCCGCCATGGCCGCTGCCCCATTGCCTCCCCCATTCCCGGTTTTATAATTACCTGTTCCCGGGGTCCGTGCTACTTCTGTCTCCGGTGCTGTCCTCCTGAGCTGTCACTGTGCGCACTGATGGTGACGTTGCGTCGAGGACGTCACTCGTCATTGCGCTGCGCAGCACACAGCGTAACACAGGACAGCGCAGGAGCCAGAAATAGTGCGGGCCCCGGGAACAGGTAATTATAAAACCAGGGATGGGGAGGCAATGGGGCAGCGGTGGCGGTGGTCTCTGGCCGGGGTGGTGTGGGGTGCGGCACTGTGCGGTGGTGGTGGGGAGTGTGGCGCGGTGGTGGGGGGGGGTGCGGTGCAGCGCGTTGGTGGGGGGTGCGGCTCGGTGCGGTGGGGGCGGGGCATTATTGGATTATCGGCAAGGTAATTGCCGATACCGATAATGTCCAAAATCGTGAATATCGGCCGATAATATCGGCCAAACCGATAATCGATCGATCCCTACTTCCTACATACAGGGGTCTTTTGGTGCAATGGCATTTGGTAGCAAATCATTCAAGAAGAGGATGCAAAACTTCAACTCCCAGCATGCCCGGACAGCCAACGGCTGTCCGGGCATGCTGGGAGTTGAAGTTTTGCAACATCTGGAGGGTCACAGTTTGAGAGTACTGGGTTATAGGAAGGATTGAAGGGCCAATTACATACACCATCCTGTGCCATTCAGCTCTTTAAGAATGGAAATCAAATGATACAGGGAACATGAGTCAATGACAAAATGGAAGGGTTTGAGTCCAGTTGCCATTGATAGCCCAGGGCACTTCACCGAAGACTGAACACACCCATCATACACTTAATGGGGTATTCCTATCTTAGCCCATATCCACAGGATAGGGAATAACATGCTGATCAGAGGTGGTAAAGTTCATTAATATATTGCTTGTGACTGAATAAAGCATTGGGTTCATGGAGAACTGGGCTGACTTCGCTGTCGGTTACCGGCTCTACTGTAGGGACGGGCTGCACCTCAATGGGGAGGGTGCAGCTTTGCTTGGGGAGAAGATGGCTAGAAGGGTGGAGGAGTGTTTAAACTCGGGACTTGGGGGGAGGGAACCTACAGCAAAGAGGGGGAAGATAGAGAGGTGGGAATTATAAATGTCCCTGGGGGTGGAGCGGAGGGAGGGGTTAGAATAGTTAATAGGATTAGGCTTCATAGGAAAATAAAACTTACACCCTTGAATCCCATTAACCCCAATAACATAAAGGATGGAAATGTAAAGTGTATGTTCACAAATGCCAGAAGCCTAGCAAATAAAATGGGGGAGCTTGAGGCCTTGATACTGGAGGAACATATTGATATAGTTGGGGTCACTGAGACATGGCTGGACTCCTCGCATGACTGGGCTGTCAATCTGCAGGGATTTACATTGTTTCGCAAGGATAGAATGAACAGAAAAGGTGGTGGCGTCTGTCTGTATGTAAGAAGTGGTATGAAAGTCAGTGTGAACGATGCCATAGTGTGTGATGATTCTGAGGAGGTGGAATCACTGTGGGTAGAATTACAAAAGGAGGGAAATACTGAAAAAATAGTATTTGGTGTAATCTACAGACCCCCTAATATCACTGAAGAGATAGAAGTTCGGCTTCATAAACAAATAGAGAGGGCCGCCCGGGCAGGTACAGTGGTAATAATGGGAGATTTTAACTATCCAGATATAGATTGGGGTCCGGGGTTGGCTAAAACTACAAAGGGGCGACAATTCCTAAATTTATTGCAGGATAATTTTATGGGCCAGTTTGTGGAGGACCCAACAAGAAGTGATGCCTTGTTGGATCTGATCATTTCCAACAACGCAGAGCTGGTTGGTAATGTAACTGTGCGGGAAAACCTTGGTAATAGCGACCACAATATAGTTACTTTTGACTTAAAATGTAGAAAACAAAGACAGGCGGGGAAGGCAAAAACATATAACTTTAAAAAGGCAAATTTCCCTGGGCTGAGGGCTGCACTACAGGACATAGACTGGGGGGAGGTGTTGTCAAATACTGATACAGAAGGTAAATGGGACATCTTTAAATCAACTCTAAATAACTGTACAGCTAAATATATACCAAAGGGGAACAAATATAAACGATTAAAACTAAATCCTACATGGCTGACACATGATGTTAAAAGAGCAATAAACAACAAAAAAATAGCCTTCAAAAAATACAAATCTGATGGGTCAGCTATAACATTTAAAAAGTACAAGGAGCTTAATAAAATCTGTAAAAATGTAATAAAAACAGCAAAAATTCAAAATGAGAGACAGGTGGCCAAAGAAAGCAAAACTAATCCTAAATATTTTTTTAGATATATAAATGCAAAAAAACCAAGGACAGAGCATGTAGGACCCCTTAATAATGATAATGGGGAGGTTGTCACAGGCGATCAAGAGAAGGCGGAGCTACTGAATGGGTTCTTTAGTTCTGTATATACTATGGAAGAAGGAGCTGACATTGGCCAGGTCAGTGCTGGTAACACATCATGTAATGTACTGAACTGGCTTAATGTAGAGATGGTACAAGGTAAGTTAAGTGATATAAATGTAAGCAAATCCCCAGGACCGGATGGACTACACCCAAGAGTTCTTAGAGAGGTAAGTTCAGTAATATCTGTACCCCTGTTCATGATATTTAGAGATTCTCTGGTGTCTGGTATTGTGCCAAGGGACTGGCGCAAGGCGAATGTGGTGCCAATCTTCAAAAAGGGCTCTAGGTCTTCCCCAGGAAACTATAGACCGGTAAGTTTAACATGCATTGTGGGTAAATTGTTTGAAGGACTTATAAGGGATTACATACAGGAATACATAGGGGATAATTGTATTATAAGTGATAGCCAGCATGGGTTTACTAAGGATAGAAGTTGTCAAACCAATCTAATTTGCTTTTATGAAGAGGTGAGTAGAAGCCTTGACAGAGGAATGGCTGTGGATATAGTGTTTCTGGATTTTGCTAAAGCGTTTGATACTGTCCCTCATAGACGTCTGACAGGTAAGTTAAGGTCTTTGGGTTTGGAAATTTTAGTTTGTAACTGGATTGAACACTGGCTCATGGATCGTACCCAGAGAGTGGTGGTCAATGATTCGTACTCTGATTGGTCCCCGGTTATTAGTGGTGTACCCCAAGGTTCTGTACTGGGCCCGCTGTTGTTTAATTTATTTATCAATGATATAGAGGATGGTATTAACAGCTCTGTTTCTATCTTTGCAGATGACACCAAGCTTTGTAGCACGGTACAGTCTATAGAGGATGTGCATAAGTTACAAGATGACTTGGATAGACTAAGTGTCTGGGCATCCACTTGGCAAATGAGGTTCAATGTGGATAAATGTAAAGTTATGCATCTGGGTACTAATAACCTGCATGCGTCGTATGTCTTAGGGGGGATTAAACTGGCAGAGTCACTGGTAGAGAAGGATCTGGGTGTACTTGTAGATCACAGACTACAGAATAGCATGCAATGTCAGGCTGCTGCTTCCAAAGCCGGCAGGATATTGTCATGTATCAAAAGTGGCATGGACTCAAGGGACAGGGACATAATACTCCCCCTTTATAAAGCATTGGTACGGCCTCACCTGGAATATGCTGTTCAGTTTTGGTCACCTGTCCATAAAAGGGACACTGCGGAGTTGGAAAGGGTGCAGAGACGCGCGACTAAACTAATATGGGGCATGGAACATCTTAGCTATGAGGAGCGATTAAAGGAGTTACAATTGTTTAGTCTTGAGAAGAGACGTTTAAGGGGGGATATGATAAACGTATATAAGTATATTAATGGCCCATACAAAAAATATGGAGAAAAACTGTTCCAGGTTAAACCCCCCCAAAGGACGAGGGGGTACTCCCTCCGTCTGGAGAAGAAAAAGTTTAGTCTCAAGGGGCGACACGCCTTCTTTACCGTGAGGACTGTGAATTTATGGAACGGTCTACCTCAGGAACTGGTCATAGCAGGAACAATTAACAGCTTTAAAACAGGATTAGATACATTCCTGGAACAAAATAAGATTAATGCTTATGAAGAAATATAAAATCTCATCCCTTCCCCAATATCGCGCCACACCCCTACCCCTTAATTCCCTGGTTGAACTTGATGGACATATGTCTTTTTTCGACCGTACTAACTATGTAACTATGTAACTATGTAACTATATAACTCTTTCAGGTATGCTTAGATTATCATATAAAATGTGGGGGTACTTAAAGCGTAATGGCCAGATCCCACAAAAAATAATGTTAGTCTGTACCTAATCCTGATCATGTACATGTCATTTTTATGCCTATATCACCTATATTTATTATTTAAAAAAAAAATCCCTCTTTTCATTAGATCACAGTGTTAGAAATCCTCTCAGGGGAAGGGGGCTTGTCCCTCCCTTGTCGTGGTGGGAGGTGATTTGTGTGTCTGCTCATACAGCCTTGTCCATGAGTGATCTCTTGTCCATGACTCATGAACAAGCCTGAGGATGCTGCAGGACTGGTTAGTGTCCCAGTACGTATGGGGACCCCTAGTGGTGGGATTTTCAGGGGACGATTTTTTTTTATTAAATATTTTTAAAAAAAATGTAAACAGTGCCTGCCAGTGCCCATTAAAATTTCTTTACTCAAGAGTCCGACCTATTTTTCGGTATATGTAACTTTAAGAAATAGGAATTCATATCAGATGCTTACCTAGGGAGGTCTATTGTATCTGGAATTTCAGCCCATTTTGGAGTGTTTTTTACTGAACAGCACCAGCATGACTTCTTTGACTTGCATCAACTTTGATGAAAAGCATTTCTGATTAGAACTTCAATTCTGGAAGGTCCCACTTGAGTTCCTATGTCTTGTTCTTTGAATGGAGAAGTATTAGGGTGAAGGTGAAAAGCATTGTACATACATTCCCTTGAATCTTCAAGACACTTTTCCACTCTCTGCATCAAGTGTCTGATCTCTATTTTGCCGGCACAGAGTGTCAGAATTCTTCTTCCTACGTTGGTTATTTTGGAGCCTATAAAAGCAATGGACTTCTTTTTTTTCTTAATTTGAATTAGATTAATGTAGGTTTTATCTACTTCACTCAGTTTCTGGTTCAGTATCAAACTTGTTTTTCTGTGGTTCTTCAGCACAGCCTGTGGTTTATTGGTTGTGCATAAATTTACCCTCCAGCCATTGGTCTCCCCTTAATATCCTTTCAGCACAGCCTGGACCCATGGAAACATATGTCTGCCACAAAATAATACATGGTAGAGACCCTAGATATACAGATTGGCCACAGTGCATCCAGTTTTATTTCCTGTACTAAACTTCATACCTACAAAGTAATTATGTTTTGTTTTAAACGTGGTCCATAACATAAAGGGGTATTTCAGTATTTACAATTTTTATATGCTAATGGGGCTGGTATAAAAATAACAAGTGATACTTACCCACCTCAGCCCCCATAGCTCCTGTTCCAGCACCCTCTATTCCCTGCTGCTTACTGCTCCTCCCTGCTTCCAACACAAGACGTCAGAGTATGACCTCCCTATTCAGCCAATCATTGGTAGCAGTGGAGTCCTATCTTGGCCAATGTACAGGTCCTGTCAAGACTTTTTCCAAAACCAGGGAGAAGCAATGAGCGGCAGGGAACCGGAAGTTGCTGGAATAGGAGGTAAATAGGACTTTTCTATTTTTACACTGCTGTGACCCCCTGTAATCTCTGGAACAGGCCCCCATCTAGTTTAGTGGGGAGACTGACATAGAACTGACAGCTACTTGTTAAAGCATAGACAATATGAGTGGATCGGCATGTTATTAATTGATTTATCTTTATATCATACCCATTTAACGTAATATTTTGTATTTTAGAGTTTAGATGGCAAAATGAACCGGACCCACAGCAAAAATTGCCGACTGGTCTTTGCCCTGTAAGCCAGTCTTGTTTTTTTTTTTTTTCTTTTCGTTGTTTGCATTTTATTATGTAATGTCTAATTGTCATATTAGCTGTGTATGTTATGATTAGTTTTGATGCCGTCAGAGTTTTCAGATCCTCGTCTCCCTGTTATAAATGCCAATTATAAAAAAAATAACACTTTTTATTGGGTTTATTAATGGAGAATTTGCAAAAGAGAACATTAGTCTTGACTCATCTGCTTTTTTCTGTTTGGGTTTTAATAACTGCTTTCTCGCAATCGTATCAACTTTCTTTCTTGCCTCATCAATTATTTTCTTCGGGTATCCCCGCTGTATTAGCCGCTTCTGTAGTTTATCTGCTTGAGTATAAAAATTTTCATTATTGCTGTTCACTGTCTTTAACCTTAACAATTGGCTAAACGGCATACCTTGTTTTACATGAGGTGGGTGGGATGATTTATAATGTAATAATGCATTTTTTGCAATTGGTTTGCGAAACCCTGATGTTACAATCTAATTTTCAATAATTTCGATCTGTATATCCAGAAATTTCAGATGATCCCCTCCAAATTGGTAAGTAAAACGCATATTTACACCGTTCTGATCGTTCAGATATTCAATGAACAAATTGAACTCAGACTCAGTGCCGTTTCATATTATGAAGAGATCGTCTACAAATCGGAGGTATAATTTGACTGTTACGCCGAGCGCTCCGGGTCCCCGCTCCTCCCCGGAGCGCTCGCTTCACTCTCCCCGCTGCAGCGCTCCGGTCACGTCCTCTGACCCGGGGCGCTGCGATTCCGCTGCCAGCCGGGATGCGATTCGCGATGCGGGTAGCGCCCGCTCGCGATGCGCACCCCGGCTCCCCTACCTGACTCGCTCTCCGTCTGTTCCGTCCCGGCGCGCGCGGCCCCGCTCCCTAGGGCGCGCGCGCGCCGGGTCTCTGCGATTTAAAGGGCCACTGCGCCGCTGATTGGCGCAGTGGTTCCAATTAGTGTGTTCACCTGTGCACTTCCCTATATCACCTCACTTCCCCTGCACTCCCTTGCCGGATCTTGTTGCCATTGTGCCAGTGAAAGCGTTCCTTGTGTGTTCCTTGCCTGTGTTTCCAGACCTTCTGCCGTTGCCCCTGACTACGATCCTTGCTGCCTGCCCCGACCTTCTGCTACGTCCGACCTTGCTTCTGCCTACTCCCTTGTACCGCGCCTATCTTCAGCAGCCAGAGAGGTGAGCCGTTGCTAGTGGATACGACCTGGTCACTACCGCCGCAGCAAGACCATCCCGCTTTGCGGCGGGCTCTGGTGAAAACCAGTAGTGGCTTAGAACCGGTCCACTAGCACGGTCCACGCCAATCCCTCTCTGGCACAGAGGATCCACTACCTGCCAGCCGGCATCGTGACATTGACCTTACTCACAAAGGGATTACGGGTTGTAAACACGCAAATATTTTCAAGTACAGCAAGAAAAATATTTGTGTACGATCAAGAGGTCGGCGACCTCATTGCCGTAACGTAGGTCTGCCTATACCATTCTTCATTATATTGAAACGCATTGTTGTTGAGAATGAACATTGAGGTATCTATCACAAACTCAATAAAATCTGATGATTTTTCGGAGTGCGTTAGTAGTTCCTGTGTCGCCTGTACACTGGCATCCTGAGAAATGCGGGTGTACAGGCTTTACACGTCAACTGATGTGAGATTGAACCCGGATTGCCACTGGAACTAGCTTAAGATGCTGATGAGGTTGCCAGTATCTCTTAAATAAGAGGGAATGTTTTTAAACAGGGGAGAAATTAACCACTCAATATAACTGGACAAATATTGTGTCGGTGAGCCAATCCCCAAGACGATGGGTCGTCCCAGGGGCTGGCTCACCAACTTATGGACCTTTGGAAAAATATACCAGGAGGGTTTTTTGGGGGGTTTTTGGGAAACAGAAATTCTTATTGCTTATCACTCCTCTTTCTACATATTTGCAAAGATGTGTTCTAAGTTTTTCTAATATGAATATTATGAATATCTGAATGATCAGAACAGTGTAAATATGCGTTTTACTTTCCAATTTGGATGTGATTGTCTGGAATTTATGGATGTACAGATGTACAGAAATTATTGAAAATGAGATCGTAACATCAGGGTTTCGCAAAACAATTGCAAAAAATACGTTATTACATTCCAACTCATGTAAAACAAGGTATCCCGTCTAGCCAATTGTTAAGGTTAAAGACAGTGAACAGCAATAATGAAAATTTTTATACGCAAGAAGATAAACTACAGAAGTGGCTAATACAGCGGGGAAACCCAAAGAAAATAATTGATGAGGCAAGAAAGAAAGTGGATAAGATTGAGAGAAAGCAGTTATTAAAACCCAAGCAGAAAAAAAACAGATTAGTCATGACTAGTGTTCTCTTTTGCAAATTCTCCATTAAACAACATATTAAAAAGTGCCAATTTTAATAATTGGCATTTATTACAGGGAGACGAGGATCTGAAAACTTTGACGGCATCAAAACCTATCATAACATACAAAAAAAATATGACAATTAGACATTACATTAAAAAAATGCAAAGAAAAGCAAAGAACAAACAAGACTGGCATACTGGGCAAAGACCGGTCGGCAATTTTTTGCTGTGGATCCTGTAAATTTTGCCATCTAAATAATAAAACAAAAAATATTACGTTAAATGGGTATGATATAAAGATAAATCAATTAATAACATGCTGATCCACTCACATTGCTATAAAATGTAGCTGTCAGTTGTTCTATGTCGGGAAAATCAAGAGGCCATAATTCCACTGCATCTGTGAGCACGCACGATACCTAAAAAACTGAGTAGGAGCAGCACGATTCATTCAACATATGGACGAAAAACATAAAAGGAGAAATGATTGACTTTCAATTCACCGGCATTGAAAGGGTCAAGCGTGCACACGGAGGAATGACAAAGGAAGAAATCCTAGACAAAAAAAGAAGTAAGGTGGATTTTACAGTTAGAGGTTATCGGTACGACAGGTCTGAATGACAGAACAGAGCTAAATGCATTGTTAGAATTCTCTCTATTGTTTTTAGATATGTTTTTATGATCACTTACCTGTCCGATGGTTGTTTACATGTAACCATGGACACTGAAGGCAGGGATTATATAATGTGCCTCAGAACGCAATGATGTGTGGGCCTGATGAAGCACAGGAAGTGCGCAAAACGTCACTATTGCCCTACAAGACACCCCTGCAACAATTCAATGGTGTGGTGAGTGCCCTGTTTTCACATTCTTTTTGGAGTATATTCCTGTAGTGTACAGTTATCAGAACTCTGTCCTGGAAAAAGCTGTGTCTAGGACACAGCTTTTTATTCACTTGATGTAAACAGGTTCATATTGAATGACAACAAGCAGAGAAAATTACTCCTTACCTCATAAAAAGCTCCATTCCATTGCCTGTTATTAGGGTAATTCTGTCTCTAGCAGCAAAGAGGCCGAGACAGAACACAAGAAGTAGGGGAAGTACTTACTTAGTGATATGAAAAGAAGAATGCCTAGGATGTGTACATGCAAGCCAAGCCTGTTTACCACCTCCAAAGGGTCCACACTGTGCCTGAAAGGTAAATTACACCCCTGAGGAAGTCACATTTGGTGACGGCATGCATGGGGCTCTCTCTCAGGATATGGGTTGACTAGGGTTGACTACGTCTATGATCCTTGTACCATGTGGTGATATTCCAGCTACCTTTGCTCATATTATTGTCATTGATTGTTTATTGACTGTATTGTTATAAGTGGGCTGACTGCATTACATTGTGAGTCTACGCTGTATACGTGGTGCTCCTTATGTTGGTGCAATAACACGGTGTGGCATATATGCATATATTATTTTTCTATCATCTTGTATGTATACATAGTCATTGCATTATTGAGTACCCAGTGTTCACCAACTAGGGCTGTTCATTGACAAAGGGTTGTACAGGCACTTTGTACAGTATAGGGAGTGGTACCAGCATATTCTCACCCATGCCCTTGGGTGACCATTACTTGGTCTCCCTGCTGTAGTGTGGCTCTATGGAGCCTTTTAAGTGTTTTTAACTTGTGTGTCTTTTTGATGTTCATGTATCTCATTTTTGTTTAATAAAATATCTTTCTTATTCCTCACATTTGATATTGGGTGTGCATCTGTTATAGCATTTTTGTCTTTCCTTGATTACATTGTTCTACCTTTATTCTAGATAGCACCCTGGGTTATGTTGTATTATATCATGCTTGAGCCCCCCGTGTTTTCTCTCTATAATGAAAGGTAAATCAAGGCATTTCTTTTATCTCTGACCATCCATATAATTCTAGGTAACTGTTCCTTGTGTAGCTCATCATCATCATAGTCATCATCAGCAGCCTACTACTTACGGTATACAATGGCTGTTCTTGTGATGTAGCCCTTCCTTACTGTTACGCTGTTGCTGTTTTTAATGCTGCTCATATAGTACCTTGCAAAGCTAGTGTATCACTTACCCCTTCCCCACAATGTGCCATCTATAATACCTTACTGTAAATTATTCTCTAGTACCAGCCTTTTTAGCCTAGTGCCCTTTATCCAGCATTATGGTATAGCAGAGATAACTAGGTGCTGGAGTAGGTGTTGACTTGTGATTGGCAAGAGAAACATGGTAAAAAAGAAGTCCCATGTGTGTACTACAGGCAAACAACCCTACTCTGGTCCCTACCGAACCGAAATGGAAAAAATAAGAAATAACTGTGCACCATAGAGAGGACTCTGAGGAACTCAATAACAGCAGTGAGAGCAATAAACTACCTTATCACCACTTCAAAGGGAATCTGCCATCAGTGTCACCCACACTAACCTGTTGGTGCAGACTTGTAGTGCGGGTGACACTGCTAAAAATCATACTTACCGTTCCTCGCCTCATGCCTCCCTGGTATTCCCCAGTCATATGCAAATGTGGAGCTTTGTGCATGGAGGCGTTCCAAAGCCCCTGGTGCGCGATGACGTCTGACCAGCATCTTCATTGTAACGCCTCCTCCTTTGTGCTGACCAATGAAGATGCCAGATGGATGTCACCGTGCACTAGGGGCTTTGTAATGCCTCAAGCTCCAGATTTGCATATATGGATTTTCATAGTGTCACCTGCACTACCAGCCTGTACCAATAGGTAGTGTGCATGATTATGATTACAGATTGCCTTTAAAAAGTTTTAAAAAAAACATGCAGGTTTCTATAAAAAATAAAAAATGTAAGCATAAAGAAACTTGTCAAAGTGAGTTATAACAACGTTTTATAGTTTGTTATATCCAACATATTTTACAAACACGTCTACATATTCTGTAACCGATTAAGGTTATTGTATTTATGTTTTTTTTTTTTACGCAGCATAATATATGAGTATGGTCGTGCAGTAGAGTTTGGAACTCTATTGTGGGCCATCCTTCATACATCCAGAGTTTATTCTTTGCCATGTGGTGATTCATTGCATGGACTTGGTAGTCATCAAAATCTCATTACATCTTCTCGGGTCATTTAGTATGAAATGCTCCTGGGCAGTCATGAGAAGTGAGTTTACTTCTGATCATTTCATTAGCTAAATGTCATGATCTTGGCTCGCTACGTGTTCCTGCACTTAGGTGATTTACACGTCTCTAGTCACATACAGGTACGGTTTGTTTGCTTGTTTGTTATTACTACTATAATGGTTTTATGTTGTGAAATGGCCAGTGCGCTGCCCAAGGCTCTTAATGGTTTTTCCAAGTCTTGACACAGGGTCTTGAAGTGTAGCCATCTGTGATACACGTATGTTATAGTGTCATGGTCACAGGTGGCCAAAATGGATGGAGTCCATATGTGCAGCATTCAGTGCAGCATTCAGTACAAAAGAAGTACCGTATTTTTCGTCCTATAGGACGCACCGGCGTATAAGACGGTGCAAAATCTAAAAAAAATAAAGATTTTGAACCCAATAGTGGTCTTCAACCTGCGGACCTCCAGATGTTGCAAAACTACAACTCTCAGCATGCCAGGACAGCCGTTGGCTGTCCGGGCATGCTGGAAGTCGTAGTTTTGCAACATCTGGAGGTCCGCAGATTGAAGACCACTGCATAGGAGGTAATACTCACGTGTCCCCGCCGCTCCGGACCCGTCACCGCTGCCCTGGATGTCGCTCCATCGCTGTCCCCGTCGCTCCGGAACGTCTCTGCTGCCGGCCGGGTATCCTTGCTCTCCATCGCCGCCATCACGTCGTTATGCACGCCGACGCACGTACGCGACGACGTGATGACGAGGAAGGAGAGAGCCGGCCATACAGGGGATCCCTGAACGGAGAAGACACCGAGGAGGCAGGTAAGGTCCCTCCCGGTGTCCTGTAAGCACTAACCCGCCTATTCAGTCGGGCTGTTCGGGACCACCGTGGTGAAATCGCGGCGGTCCCGAACAGCCCGACTGAACAGCCGGGTTAGTGTCACTTTCCCTTCAGACGCGGAGGTCAGCTTTGATCGCCGCGTCTGAAGGGTTAATACTGGGCATCACCGCGATCGGTGATGTCCTGTATAAGCCGCGGGTCCCGGCCGTTGATGGCCGCAGGGACCGCCGCGATAGGGGTGTATTCGCCGTATAAGACGCACCGACTTTTCCCCCCAGTTTTGGGGATACAGCGAAAAATACGGTATTCAAATATTATTGACTGTTTTATTATTGTACTTGCATATTATATTATACATATCAGCCTTGATTCACAGCTTGGCCAAAAGTAAAGATAATTTCAGTTATTGGATGTGCTGAAGGACATAGTTTAAAGGGATGTTCCTAAAGTTTTTTATACTACATATGTAGGATATGCCATAAGTGTCTGATAGGTGAGAGTCCCATCTCTTTAATCCCCTCCTATAAGAAGAGGAAGTTTCTGTGATTACCATAACATCTAGTTCAACCAACTTGAGAAGTCAAAAAAATTGTGGAATTTGGTCCCCAGTAAGCAATGTGTCACATGATGTCGGTATTATTTCACCCATTCTGAGGGGCTCTTGAGTCTACAATACCTCTAAGAAAGAACAAGGAGCTCTGCAAATTATGGAGAAGTAGAGATAATAGTTGGGTTATAAAAAAAATATGTATACAAATCTTTAACATCCTACAGAGCACAATTAAATCCATAATAACCAAATGAAAGGAATATGGCACAGCTGCAAACCAGACAAGAGAAGGGGATCCACCAATACTCACAGACCGGACAAGAACAGCATCAACTAGAGATTCAACAAAGACTCCAATAATACTGAAGGAGATCCAAAGATCTAGAGCAGAGCTAGAATTATCTGTCCATCAGACACAGAATGTATAAGACATATGGGAGGCTTTATAGAAGTGTGGACAGAACAAAAGGCCTTGCAAAAACAAAATCTGGCAGTGGGATATAGAGGATTTCAAAACCACCTCCTGCTGTATTCCTGCCAGATCCACACCATATTGGTTTTTAATGAGCCGGTCAGAGTTAGTAAGTGACCTACCTACCACTGCTCCCCCGATGCCTCCAGTACCGATGTCCTGTCCTCTGGTACTGTCTTCTATCTGCTTTTGGGGCCCAACACGTAACACTGTAGCTCAGCTAACCGCTGGCTGCAGCAGTGTTCTGCCTTGGCCGGTGATAGGCCGAGGAGCAGTGTAATGTATTGAGCCCGGAGCTGGCCTTCTTTCTGGAGTATGGGCCCAATACATCATACTGCTGCTCAGCCTATAACCGGCAGAGACGGAACAGCAACCGGCGATTAGCTGAGCTGAAGTTTTACATGTCAGGCCCCAAAACCAGGAAGAAGACCACATTGGAAGACGGGACAGTGATACAAGAAGCATCAGGGGGGGTGCGGCAGTAGTTTAGTTAAGGTTTTATTTTTCTAATTGAAGCAGCCTGAACATATGGAGATGAAAAATAAATTTGCCACAGTGCCCCTTTAATCTTTCAATCTGACATTTCCTTGCAGAAATATTTAGTTCAGGGGTGATTGTGCTCATAAAACACAAATATAAAAGTTCCTAGCTCCACTCAGTCCTCATACTGCGGTCCTGACTAGTTCAGAAATAGCAAAAGTTTGCTAATGTTCCGGTCAGGGCTAGTAGGATAAAATATCAAAAGATCTCCTAGTTTAGTGCCAAAACCTCTGCACTGTGTAATGCCTACTAGATGTCAAACTCCGCAATGTAAGACTGATGATAAACAAACAATTCGTAGCCCAGATGCTCTCCATAGAAGCTTGAAGTGTTTTATTTACACAAACCAAAAAAATGGACCTTCTACAAATGATTTCCGAGGCTTCCATCAACATTGTGGAGGCCAGAGATGACATCTATAAATAAATTGCTGCACATATGGATTGAAATAATGATTAGCCATGTGTTTTGGCTTCTGTTCTGCTCCCAGCAGGAAGCAGGCATCTGTGCATTCTGGAAGGGTCAGGCCTTGGGAAACTTGATCTATATGGTAGGCATCTATGGATACGTTTCTCATTATTATAAAACATTTCCTGTCTGAGTGTACTCTACAGTCTATTCTTAGATCAGTCAGCGTTTTACAGAAACTATTCACCAGCCTCTGTATGCTTAGCCTGGTTACATTAATTGACCTCAACCAATAGATGTAATGCAAAATTGCAAAACTGAGGTTTATGAGATTCCCATATGAACACCACAAGCATTTACTTTGATCATTGTGAGTGATTGTTCCGAAGCCCCTAAACATATCTGAATTGGTTTACATTAATCTACACTTATTCATTCCGGCTTTACTGGTTGTAAGTATTAGCACCAATGACCAATCCCAGATTATACTTATATCCCTGAATAGTCAAGTGGGCGTGAACTTTATTATAAAAAGGGGTGTGAATATGATGGGAGGTAAACCATGCTCACTCCCTCTGTAGATTAGCATTCAGACCCCTTTTATAAAATAACATTCACACCCACTAATTAGGAAAGAATGCAAATAGTTAATAAAATAGTAGACCCCCAGGCTATAAAATGGCATTAAATGATTTCCATATATCTGGCTGATCTTTTTTTTGGGTCAAAATCTATTCTTATAAAGTCCCCTAAACATTACACTTAGCCAAGCACACATATGTTTTCAAAAGGGAAGGGAGTTTAGACTTAGCTTCTTATCTACGCAGCTTATCTCCAACGAGAACAAAGAATCAGGCATGGTGGAATCCAAAATGCCTCATCCTTCTCTTTACCCCACTGCTATTAAGTAAGACAATTCAGAGGAAGTGGGGAAGCCGCAAAACAGTCTGTTTCCAGCGTGCGGCTGCTGGAGTTGTTATTTTAGTTCTCATTTCTATGGATGGCATTTTTAACATGCAAGTAGCATAAAAGTCAAGTTTTAAGTCAAGTTTGACTTGTCGGTTTGGATATTGTCCTACTTTACATGTGAGCACCACCCATTGGACTGTTTTACTTCTCTGGTTGTTCACCTGCTTAATGTTTTGCTTCTGTTTTTGTGTTAATACTGCCGTGGTGCCGCCCGCAATTTTCTCAGTACCCTATTGCTATTAAAAGGGTACTCCCATGGAAAACTTTTTTTTTTAATCAACTGGTGCCATAAAATTAAACAGATTTGTAAATTACTTAATCCTTCCAGTACTTTTTAAGGGCAATATACTACAGAGGAAATGCTTTACTTTTTAGATTTCTCTTATGTCATGACCACAGTGCTCTCTGCTGACCTCTGCTGTCCATTTTAGGAACTGTCCAGAGCAGGAGAAAATCCCCATAGCAAATATATGCTGCTCTGGACAGTTCCTAAAATGAACCATCAGAGGTCGGCAGAGAGCACTGTGGTCGTGACATAAGAGAAATCTAAAAAGTAAAGCATTTCCTCTGTAGTATACAGCCCCTAAAAAGTACTGGAAGGTTTAAGATTTTTAAATAGAAATAATTTACAAATCTGTTTAACTTTCTGGCACCAGTTGTTAAAAAAAACTGGCTGTTAGAAGGGAAACAAGGGATCTATTTCGTAAAGTATGACAACTGTGGCTGGACTCGCCTCATGCTAGTGATGTCTTGTACTATCTGCATCTGTATGGCATTTTCTGTATTCTCTATGCTTTTTCAATAAAACTATTAGAGTTAATAACATCTAATGTGAATGGGCCCTTATGTTCAACTGATATTTTGGACCTCTTGAAGGAAAGCCCAACTACAACTCTGCCAGTTGGCATAAACAAGAGTAGAAGTATCTGGAAACAAGCCTTAGAATAATCATCTCTACCTTAAAGGAGATGTCCGGTGCTCACTTTTCTTCTTTTATCCGTTCCGGGCTGAAAAATAAAAGAAAACAAATTTTCTCTTACCTGCCTAGGCTCCCCCGGTGCTTCAGTACAGGTGTTCGGTCCCCGGGCTGTATTCTTCTTACTTCCTGTTAGCCCGGCACGTCACACGGAGCTTCAACCTATCACCAGCCGCAGCGATGTCCTGCCTCGGCCAGTGATAGGCTGAAGCTCCGTGTGACGTGCCTGGCTAACAGGAAGTAAGAAGAATACAGCCCGGGGACCGAACGCCTGTACCAGAGCACCGGGGGAGCATAGGCAGACAAGAGAAAGCTTATTTTCTCCGGAACGGATACAATAAGAAAAGTGAGCACCGGACATCTCCTTTAACTTCCTTTGGCAGGGTTCATAGTAACCATCAATAATTTCCAAGACATAAATAAGACAGTGCAGATGTTGTTATTGATCACTTTACTTCACAATACAGAGACAATTCTTTGCTCTGGTATCCTGGAATACATGTCAAGGTGGAACTGCAAGTCCAAAGGAAATCCAGGCACTGAAAGAGGAAATTGAGGCATCAAATGCAATGGGTATTGACATACAAGATCTAAAAGGAGAATTGTGAATCATGAAACCTGCCATAAGAGTAAAGGAGGTGAGGAAAAACTATTACAAGAGGACATAGTCTTATAATAGAGGGGAAAGTCTTATGCACTAATATAAGGAAGTATTACAGAGTAGTGGATGCATGGAATAGTCTTCCTGTAGAAGTGGTAGCTGCTAATACAGTGAGGCTATCCTTCATATAAGATAGAGATAGGCATATGGCTATCCCTCATATTAGATAGGGCCAGGGACTATTCATAGTATTCAGAATATTGGGCAGACTAAATGGGCCAAATGGTTCTTATCTGCCAACACACATTCTGTCTTAGGAATCATAGTTATTTCAATATGTCTTTCCTGGCCTGCTGGGAGTTGTAGTTTTGCCACAGCTGGAGGAACACTAGTTTGGAAACACTGCTCTATACACTTTACTGTTGACCTGTTCTCAAATGTTGACATCCATGCTGCATCAAATAATGACGCTTTTTTTTTTAACTACTGTAGTCAGTGACTCATTTTTCATGTATTTTATTCACTATATTGTGGAAAAGCTGAAGTAGCAGAATATGTGATTGTAAACTTTTTATTCTGATAATCTAGATAAACAAAAGCCGATTTGATTTCCTCCATACATTTCCAAGGCGAACATATGTCATCTATATACCTGTACCAGCCCTTCCTAGAATGGGGTTATACTATTCTGCTTTTGATAACGTTGAAGTGATGAAATTCAGATTCAGAAACTAACAGAATAATAATCCTATGTAATGCTGATAATGCTATGCATTGTTTTTTTAAGTCGTTTGAAATGTCAGATCAAGAGATACATAAATCGGAACAAAACAACCTTAAATGTTTAATGCTACTAAGCTGTAGAAGACAATTACTTTTTATTCAGTATGATAAAGACTCTCTCCAGAAGCAGAAGACTGCATTCATTGGTATTGGAAGAGCACCCCCACCCCTCCAAAAAGATATATCTGTAGAATTATTACATAGTTTTGTATATTTTTACGCTCCATTATGTTGCACACTAGCTGTTTCTATGGAAGTCATGGACCCTTATCCATCTTATCTAATGAGTTTACACTTAACATTTATACTACTAGCAGAGTACTCAGTCTTCCTACCTAACCCTTGTGGGAGAGGAAAACCACTCTTGTCCTCATATCCTGACCTTATACCCAGTCCTAATATCCTGTTCTCAGATGGGGCTGAGCTTTAATGAAGAGATCGTTTTTGACAGGGCGTGATTTGTGGGAGAGGCGTGGCTTGCAAGCTGGACTGACACATTAACCCGGAGATGCTGAACTTGTGGAGTAAGGTGGGGCTGAGCTGTGATGACGAGATTGTGGTTGTATGACCTGGGATGTGCGTGTATTGGTTGAAAGTTGTGTTTTTGGCCTTGAGCCAAAACAAACATAGGGCAGAAAATAGATAAGGCATGGCTTGCAGGAGGAGCGTGCCTTGAAAGCCGGACCAACACACTCAGGAGATGCAGAGTGGAGCTTGTGGTGTAAAGCACCAGAAATCCTATAGACTCGCATGGGACTTTAGACAAAAATCCAGAGCCATGCAAATTGGGATGGATAAGGATTATTGTAACTATCCTGTATTTTTAGCTGACATTCATCAAAATACCTCCAGCTATTTGGAAGTTATTCTGAAATATATATATCGAGCTTATATGTTGTTTATGTATTTTAATTTGTACAGATTTATGAAAAGACTTGATATAGTCTCAATATTTCACATTTTTAATCCCAGAGCATCATTGTCATACATCACTGTTGGGTACATGACTTCATTGTACCTAGTACAGGTTTATTTATATCTGGTAGTCAGAGACCTGGATCACAAATAGCCATAACTAGGAGCCGGGTTGTGCGGTAATAGCTGTATACTGTTCCTACAATAAAGGAGACCCTGCATTCTGACCAGCTTTGTTAGAAATGGGACCAGAGGAAATTAGAAGCTGTGGAAAGGATTCTGCTGTCGCTACAGTAAGCCATTCTTTCCTCAGTGTCGCTTGTGGTCTACACGGGACTAAAGCCAAGATGTAAATAGCATGGTTTTGTCAACCCTCTTTCTACATGAAAAGAGCTTTGAGTTTCAAAGGAATACAGCGCACAATAGTTTGAACAGTTGAGATACGAGAAGACAAGAGCCACAAATTAAGTTAAAGAAACAAGAAAGAAAATTTATGGAAAACGAGTTTCAGGACAATTCAACTGCTGAAGCTTTGGTACAAAACACATTGTAAGAAAATAATGTGACCAACCTACAAAGGGAAGAGACATCCTTAAAATACAAAAGGGGTCAACAGCTCCTCTCAGGTAGATTACATAAGGGGTCTTATAGCAACATCAACATTGATAGCAAATTACCTAACACAATATTTAGGTAACAAATTGTAACAATTACAAAAGTGCAGTAGAGACAAATGAATGTGATGTGCATTGAGAAAGGCTGGGTTTAAAGATGTCCGTCAATCCATAGTTATCCTTTGGAATGGCTGCACTACATCAAATGTCGTATGTAGCATTATTTCATCCAGTGAGCTGATAGGTTTGACGCCCAATTATATCCTATGTGGCACCGAAGGGAATGCGAGATCCTGCCTATTGTATTGACTGTTCCCATTCAGGCTTGCTCCATATGGCTAGACATATGTGGCCTAAGGGTCCTGTTTATATGAGTTTGCAATATATAAATAGGAAAGAGAGTAAGGTATTAGAAAGCAGGGGTTAACTCTAGATATGAGGTGGAGGGTTGGAATACTGGTTGAGTGCAAGATGGAGAAAAGAAAGGAATTAGGAAAGAAAAGCCCAAGAAATGTCTTGTATCCATGAGTTTGGGAAGGGGATTAAAGTGGTCAAAACAAGGTGGCATCTGTGTATTAGAGAAGAAATGCGAAGGGTATTGGATACTAAAGGGAGGATTTTATTGAAAAAGTAGAAAGAAGACTTGTGGAGTCGAAGGGGTACTCCGCTGCTCAGCGTTTGGAACAAACTGTTCCAAATGCTGGAGCCAGCGCCGGGAGCTTGTGACGTCATAGCCCCGTCCCCTCATGACATCATGCCCCGCGCCCTCAATGCAAGTCTATGGGAGGGGGGCGTGATGGCTGTTGCAGAAGTAAAATTTGACCATATACATTAAAAAAAAAAAAACATTGGTTGAAAATAGCCAGTTTTAAAGACTAGCATTTATGATAACCAGTGACTGGCAATTATCTGCAGAAAAGGTGATAGGTCATGTTGGATTTTATTGGCTGCTTCTTATGTGGAAAAGTAAGGCATTACTAGTCAATGGCTGGTTCTTTGGCTCTTTGTGCAGTCCATTCATGTTATACCAATTTTTTTTTAACTATGTCTGGCAGTTCTCTTTCGTATGTTGATGGCCAGATAAATGATCCAACAGACAATTTAACAACTGATTCTAATCTTAAAGGGGTACTCCGCTCCTAGACATCTTAGACAACTTTGCTCCGTGCCAGGTGACTGGCGATGCAGGGCGGAGGCTCGTGATGTCACAGTCACGCCCTGCTCATGACATCACGGCCATGCCCCCTCAATACAAGTCTATGGGAGGGGGCATGGCCGTTATGTCACGAGCGGGACACGGCCGTGACATCACGAGCCTCTGGCGCTGCACCTTTGGATAGGGAATAAGATGTCTAGGGGCGGAGTACCCCTTTAAGTTGAGTCTATTCGTCATTAGTATAGCTAGGATATGACTAAGGCAGGGTTCACACAACGTAATCTTCGTCTGGAATGAGTCTGGACAGAGATTCCAAAGGCCACTCGTGTGGACATTGCCGGTCCCAGACAACTATGTATTCAGCGAGTTATTCCACCAAAAGAATGAACAAGCTCATTCTGTCAGCACAATCCCATTGACAGCTAGGGGACAGCAATGCTCTAGTATGAATCCGGCCAAACAGTTTAGTAGTTGCCTCCTGTGTAAGATATAAATCAACAGATCCAGAGTATTGAGCATATCATGTATTCCAGATATTATGTCTGTGAATGTATGTGGACAGTGTGGATACCCTAAGATTTGGGAGAATTCATCATGATTCCCAAGGCTTTCCTTATTCACAGGATCAAATATGTTTGCCTGTAATCTGCAACATAGTGCAAAATTTACCAAAATATTAGATTTTTTTTAGCAACCTGATTGACTGACCACATGGACTGACTAAGAAGGAAATGATGAGAGCAAAGTCCTGAAGAAAATGGACTCCTACCCCTTTTTATAATCTTATGGTATGCTTCTGGCAAAACTTCAGGTCGGGCATTAAAAGATGCAACAGTACACAGTGCAGAACAGTTGTCAATAAAAAAAAAGCACAGTGCCCTTCCTGGTCCCTAAACTAATAAGTGGCACCAATGCATGACATCAAGGGGCTTCTCTTCATGGCAAATAAGATCAGGAGAGTATCGTGGGATTGACAATATGTTTTAAATTAACAATAATCTAGTAGAAGAGAAAGATGGCATTCAATCTGAAGAGATCTGTGTAAAGGATACTGTCCTCCTAGTACACAGTGCTTAGTACCTAAAGTTCCCCAACGAAAGAGAACAAGTGAACTGGAAACAGGATCATCGGCGCCCCAGGTACATTGATGTGATAGAGAAGTGAAGATTGTCCTGTCTGACCTGATCCTACAGTAGGCCATCATGTCTGGCCTGGTCTTACAGAAGGCTATCCTGTCTTACCTGATGCCACAGAAGACTATCTTCTCTGACCTGATCCCACAGAAGGCCATCATGTCTGACCTGATCCCACAGAAGGCTATTCTGTCTGACCTGATCCTACAGTAGGCTATCCTCTCTGACCTGATCCCACAGATGGCTATCCTCTCTGACCTGATCCCACAGATGGCTATCCTGTCTGACCTGATTCTACAGTAGGCTATCCTCTCTGACCTGATCCTACAGTAGGCTATCCTCTCTGACCTGATCCCACAGAAGGATATCCTGTCTGACCTGATCCTACAGTAGGCTATTCTCTCTGACCTGATCCTACAGTAGGCTATCCTCTCTGACCTGATCCCACAGATGGCTATCCTGTCTGGCCTGGTCGCACAGAAGACTATACAATCTGACCTGGACCCAGACAAATTGCAAAGAAGTTACAGCTGGACCTCTTCAGAGGTATTGTAGACCATGCCTCGATAGATCACAGTAGCCTCGATGGCACATAAGGGAACCTCAACAATATTAGGCTGTTATGGCCGATCGGGGTAGAGAAACATTTTCCGCATTATATCTAAAAGTCCTCTGCAAAGTGTCAGTGAACAACAAATGAAGTCTACGCTGCCAAATTATCATTTGTTCTTGACGTGGCATAGATTTCTTGTATGTGTGACTCATCCCAGCTAGTGGCAAAGAAGAATGAGATTGTATTACTGAGGAATCTGATTACTACACAAAATCAATAGAGAATATTTTAGCAAAATCTCCAGCAGCTTTACTGAACATGTACCATTTTACAAGATAGAAGGCGAGCCGGGGGTTTATCTTCATGTACTTAGTGATTGTTCCACACGGGCAACTAAGGTTAGTGCTGCACAGCAACATTCAGATTTGGGGTATAATTGCAATACAAAATTTCCCGGTGTTCAGCCTCGGTTATAGTAATGTTGTTGTTTTAATACAGTTCAAAAGGCGACTTCCCTCTCATTTACTGATCTTTTGGATCAGCGATCCTCAAGATTTACCAACAGTGTATGTTCTTAAGTTCTCTGCACAGACTCACAACTACAGGGGTGAACAGGCTCCCTTGATGCCCATTGCAGGAGCGGACATAATTGGACCCACTACACTTAAAACCAGTGTTGGGCTGTGTATTGGACTACTGCAAGAATGATATAGTATTCTAGCATGGGGCCCTCTGCTGTCTATGTCCACCCCTGACCCACAATACTCACTTACAAATGTTCAGCTGTCAAACAGACAATCATTTATGTGCCCTGAGGATACCAGGGTGGGCAAGGACCATTGTTATTGGCCCTCCCCAGCCTAAAAAACATCAACCTGTTACCACCTAGGCTCACTCCACACTCCAGGCCTGTTGGCACTGGCTCCTCCCAGTACTCCTGTGGTGGTGGGTACCGGGGTAATATTTGGGGGTTAGCGCTAGCTGTTTTGGGGGCAAAGTATGAGATGGCTTTCACTACCTGTAATAGAAATTAAAATAAAATTAGGTGGGTAAGTGGCTTTTCACCAAGATGGCTGTATACTGTATACTCCTCCCCCTACAAAGGAGTTAAAGGGGTTCTCCACCATAAGGTGATTTTAATACATACCTGGCAGACAGTAATGGACATGCTTAGGAAGGATCTGCGCTTGTCTTGGGGCTAAATGGCTCATGTCATGAGATTACAATAATACTGTGGCTAGCTTTTTGTGAACTAGTATTTCCTGTTTGACTTTTCTTTTTTTGACTACAAATCCCACAATTCCATTTTCCTCCCTCCCACACATCAGCCACCCCACCCATTGAAACATAAATGAGCTGCATCCATTCAAAAGACCTGTGGTTTTCAATCAGGATGCCTACAGCTGTTGCATTAGTTGCAGATTGATCCCTCCACACGTTGAAGCAGACAGGCTCTCTGTCATCAGCTGATTAGTGAGTCAGGTCTCGGCCGCATTGCAAGCTGGGAAAAATCTGAGACAACAGTCATTTTGTATGCTGTTAAAAATAAATATTGGGGTGAAAATCACAGAAGAATTGTGAGAAAACCGTCACACACAGGTACAGACACTATATTATGAACTACACTAACTTTACAGCCCCTGTAGCATAGTCAAATAAAAAAGAGCACTGGTGAGACTTTACTTGTAGTGGGATAGATATAAGGCTATCCTTCATATAAGATAGGGCCAGGGACTATTCCCAATATTCAGGATATTTGGCAGACTAGATGGGCCGAATGGTTCTTATGTGCCGATCCATTTGATGGTTATATGTTTCTATGTTTGGCGAGATGCACCAGAATCCAGTTGTGTTTATGGATTAAAAAACTTCTTGTAGAAATTGCCAAAAAAAATGACATTACACTTAAGCACTACAACCTATCCTCTCAGTTATAGCATTCAGCTATCACTCATTGGAGTTAGTAGTTATTTTAGTAGGTTGATGAGACATACCAGCAGCCTATCTAGTCCAGGAAAATTTCTAAATACAGTGGTCCCTCAAGTTACAATATTAATTGGTTCCAGGACGACCATTGTATGTTCAAACCATTGTATGTTGAGACCATAACTCTATGGAAACCTGGTAATTGGTTCTGAAGCCCCCAAAATGTCATCCAAAAATAGGAAAAAAAAGTCATTAAAGAAAAATAAGTAGATAACTAATACAGATAAAGCAAATCCTTCCATATAAAAGTCAGAAAGAGCTGCTGGGAGCTGTAAATCACTGTCTATGTTAATATTTCCCAACCAGGGTGCCTCCAGCTGTTGCAAAACTACAACTCCCAGCATGCCCGGACAGCCGTTGGCTGTCCAGGCATGCTGGGAGTTGTAGTTTTGCAACAGCTGGAGGCACCCTGGTTGGGAAACAATGGCTTATGTAGAGGACAGGAGCTTCTTCAGGGTCCTTCACAGTACACACAGTGTCCCAAATTGAGCCACCCTTACTTGGTGTCCAAATGAGCAACTAACCTTGGCACAGGTAAGGAGTAGTACAGAACTTGTAGTTCCTCCGTGTACTGTAGGGGGCGCTACCAGACACCAGTCAGTGCATGCACTTCAGTAATAGAGGTGATTTACCAGTAAAATGTCCATTCTGATTGGTCAGTTCCTCCAGCTATGACATGTTTTGCAGATCTGGACTGTCCGTACATTGTATGTTGAGTCTGGTTTCAAATTACAATGGTCCAGAAAAAAACATTGCATGTTGAAACTATTGTATGTTGAGGTCATTGTAAGTTGAGGGATCACTGTACTGAAATTTATTTCAGCTAAAACATTCAATTAATTCTACACAATATAAGCACGTTATCAATAAGACCGCAGGACAAAAAGAATAGAGTTTATCATGAGCACAAAGCCGCCTCTTATCTACAACAATTAAAGGGGTTATCGAGGAAAAAACTTTCACATATATATATATATATATATATCAACTGGCTCCAGAAAGTTAAACAGATTTGTAAATTACTTCTATTAAAAAATCTTAATCCTTCCAGTACTTATGAGCTTCTGAAGTTAAGGTTGTTCTTTTCTGTCTAAGTGCTCTCTGATGACACGTGTCTCGGGAACCGCCCAGTTTAGAAGAGGTTTGCTATGGGGATTTGCTTCTAAACTGGGCGGTACCTGAGACACGTGTCATCAGAGAGCACTTAGACAGAAAAGAACAACCTTAACTTCAGAAGCTCATAAGTACTGAAAGGATTAAGATTTTTTAAGAGAAATAATTTACAAATCTGTTTAACTTTCTGGAGCCAGTTCATATATAAAAAAAAGTTTTTTCCTGGATAACCCCTTTAACCCCTTAAGGACCAAGGACGTACCGGTACGTCCTTGGTCCTGCTCTTCTGATATAACGCGAGGTTACACAGTAACCCCGCGTCATATCATGGCGGGCCCGGCATCATAGTGAAGCCGGGACCCGCCTCTAATAGCGCGCAGCGCCGATCGCGGCGCCGCGCGCTATTAACCCTTTAGCCGCGCGCTCAAAGCTGAGCCGCGCGGCTAAAAGTGAAAGTGAAAGTTCCCGGCTAGCTCAGTCGGGCTGTTCGGGATAGCCGCGGCTAATCGCGGCATCCCGAACAGCTGACAGGACAGCGGGAGGGCCCCTACCTGCCTCCTCGCTGTCCGATCGCCGAATGACTGCTCAGTGCCTGAGATCCAGGCATGAGCAGTCATCCGGCAGATTCGTCGATCACTGGTTTCCTATGAGAAACCAGTGATCAACATAGAAGATCAGTGTGTGCAGTGTTATAGGTCCCTATGGGACCTATAACACTGCAAAAAAAAGTGAAAAAAAAAGTGAATAAAGATCATTTAACTCCTCCCCTATTAAAAGTTTGAATCACCCCCCTTTTCCAATAATAAAAAAAACAGTGTAAATAAAAATAAAAATAAACATATGTGGTATCACCGCGTGCGGAAATGTCCGAATTATAAAAATATATCATTAATTAAACCGCTCGGTCAATGGCGTGCGCGCAAAAAAAATCCAAAGTCCAAAATAGTGCATTTTTGGTCACTTTTTATATCATTTAAAAATGAATAAAAAGTGATCAATAAGTCCTATCAATACAAAAATGGTACCGTTAAAAACTTCAGATCACGGCGCAAAAAATGAGCGCTCATACCGCCCCATACACGGAAAAATAAAAAAGTTATAGGGGTCAGAAGATGACAATTTTAAACGTATCAATTTTCCTGCATGTAGTTATGATTTTTTCCAGAAGTCCGACAAAATCAAACCTATATAAGTAGGGTATCATTTTAATTGTATGGACCTACAGAATACATATCAGGTGTCATTTTTACCGAAAAATGTACTACGTAGAAACGGAAGCCCCCAAAAGTTACAAAACAGCGTTTTTTTTTCAATTTTGTCGCACAATGATTTTTTTCCCGCTTCACCATAGATTTTTGGGCAAAATGACTGACGTCATTACAAAGTAGAATTGGTGGCGCAAAAAATAAGCCATCATATGGATTTTTAGGTGTAAATTTGAAAGAGTTATGATTTTTTAAAGGCAAGGAGCAAAAAACGAAAATGCAAAAACGGAAAAACCTCCGGTCCTTAAGGGGTTAAGTGACACCAGATCAGGGTTTAGAGAATGAGATTAGGGATTCATAGAATCACCACACAAGTGAGATACAATTCGCCTATTGTGCCCACAGATGAATCACTAAATTCCAGCTGTATTGGGAGAGAAAGACCAAGCGTCTAGTCACACGGCAGAATTTACGCTCACGGAATTCCGCCTCAAATTAAAGCCCATAGACTTCTACGGGATTCCGGACTCCCATTCACACTTCCGAATTTCCCCTTGCAGAATTCCGCTAGCTGAAATTCAGAAGGGTGAATGGGAGTGAGGAATCTCATAGAAGTCTATGGGCTTTAATTTGAGGCGGAATTCCGCAAGCGGAAATTCTGCCGTGTGAATAGACCCCAAGGCTCAGACAGTGTATTTACAAGCAAAATAAGTGTTAAATTTTTAAGCATTTTTATGTAGGTTTTCACTCTGGGATTGTCCTTTGCCGTAGCCAAAGGACACGTTTTTTCACAATAAACCGGCAAACAGCAAGTCCTTTCTGCAATTCTGGTTCCTCGCCAGGTTTATTAAACAGGTTGCAGGATAAAAAAAAATAAACAATACATAAAAATAACACCAAGGCCATCTTGCCACTTCACTACACATGTAGCATGCCCTGACTATTAACTGTGGGGCTTTTCCCTGCCAGTTTAAACACAATAGTCATGCAGCCTTATAAGATACAGTTCACATTTGAACATAAAGTCCCATTCATACAGCCCCCTGCTGTATGTTACCAGAGCCACTGCTCTCACTCCCCCCTTCCAGTACTTTTTGGGGCTGTATACTACAGAGGAAATGCTTTTTGGATTTCTCTTTTGTCCCGACCAAAGTCCTCTCTGCTGACGTCTGGTTTCCATTTTAGAAACTGTCCAGAGCAGCATATGTTTGCTATGGGGATTTTCTCTTGCTCTGGACTAAAATGGACAGCAGAGGTCAGCAGAGAGCACTGTGGTCGTGAGAGAAGAGAAATCCAAAAAGAAAAGCATTTCCACTGTACTATACAGCCCCTAAAAAGTACTGGAAGGATGAAGTTTTATAGAAGTAATTTACAAATCTGTTTAACTTTCTGGCACCAGTTGATTTAAAAAAAAAAAATGTTTTCCACGGGAAAGCAGTTCCACCAACACCTCCAGGGAAAATAGGGGAGGGATGTACATAAGCCCATGCAGTAACACACACTTCCCTCAACTAGTGATTTGTTTTCTTTTTGTTTAATTTAAAACCGTGATTCCCAACCGGGGTTCCCCAGAACCTTGTGGTTCCGTCGAGAACTGCCGGGGGTTCTGTGGGCCCAGCAGGCCAATCATTTAGTAAATTATTTTAAATCTCCCGCCCCAGCCTGCGTGTCATGGTGGTGCAGGGGGAGGGAACCCTGTGTGCGCATTGCGTGTATGTGCGCACACAGAGTCCCCCTGCGGCACCATGAGTCAGTACGCAGGCCGGGAGCGGTTGTGCGCCGAATTGTTCCTGGCCCCCCCGGATTGTTCCCAGCCGGACTGATGTTATCTGGCCCGCCTCATGTTACCTGGCCCCCTGCAGAAGGACGGCTCAGCTCAGCTTAATTAAGGTAGTGCACCCTCTGTCACCCCTGTCCACCCTCATTTGTCACTCCTCTGTTACCCTCCTTTCACCCATGTCCACTTTCCTGTCATCCATATCCACCCATCGCCCATGTTCACCACCCCTCTGACCACCCCCAATCTACCCCCCTCTATCACAAATGTCCAACTCCCGCTATTCACCTCTCTGTCCCTTTGTCACCCCCTTTCACCCTTGTCCACATTCATTGTCATCCATGTCCACCCCTGTCACCCATGTTCACCACCCCTCTGACCACCCCCAATCTACCCCCCTATCACCAATGTCCAACCCCCACTATTCACCCCTCTGTCCCTTTGTCATCCCTGTCCACCTCACTGTTACCATCTTGTCACCCCTCTGTTACCCACTTTCACCCTTGTTTACCACTGTCACCCCTGTCCACCCCTCTCTTACCACCTTGTCACCCCTGTCCACCCCTGTTACCACCTTGTCACTCCTGTGCACCCCTCTGTTACCACCTTGTCACTCCTGTCCACCCCTCTTTTACCCCCTACACCCCCGTCACCCATGTACACGCTTCTACACCCCTCTGTCACCCATGTACACTCCTCTACACCCCTGTCACCCATGTACACTCCTCTACACCCCTGTCACCCATGTACACCCCTCTGTCCCCCCCATGCCCCCATCACCCATACACTCTTCTACAACAATCTGTCACTCTGTACCCTGTCACCCCTGTACTCTCCTCTACATCCCCAACACCCCTCTGTCACCCATGTACACCTTTCTGCACCCCTCTGTTACCCCTTTACACCTATACGCCCCTGTATTCCTCCTCACTTATAAAAGACTCTCTACATTCAGGATAGTAGCTTTTTACACATACCAGTGACCTTCCACACCTATGACTTTTAAGCTTAATTGCTTTAACCTCTACATACACACTGTCTACACTCTAACTCTCCCCCACTTTGCGTTTGTTGGCTATATTCAACAGTTTTTTATTGTTTATTTATGAGTGGGGGAACCACTAGTCCAATAGCAGCACACACCAGAATAGGGTTTTTTTTCAACTCTGTTAGCATGCACACGTAACCTAGCACCAGTATATCCTACATACAGATGATATACAGTAATGTCACAGTGCAGGCATAATAAACACAGTGATGTCACAGTACAGGAATAAGAAACAGTGATGTCACAGTACAGGAATAAGACACAGTGATGTCACAGTACAGGAATAAGACAGTGATGTCACAGTACAGGAATAAGACAGTGATGTCACAGTACAGGAATAAGACACAGTGATATCACAGTACAGGAATAAGACACAGTGATGTCACAGTACAGGAATAAGACACAGTGAGGTCACAGTACAGGAATAAGACACAGTGATGTCACAGTACAGGAATAAGACAGTGATGTCACAATACAGGAATAAGACAGTGATGTCACAGTACAGGAATAAGACAGTGATGTCACAGTACAGGAATAAGACAGTGATGTCACAGCACAGGAATAAGACAGTGATGTCACAGTACAGGAATAGTAAAGAAAAAAACAGATAAATGCAAAGAAAAGCCAATGTACATTCACAGTCCATGTAAAGATGTTAATAAATGTTATACAATGCCCATTACAATAATGATAGTTTGAGGTTGCAAGTAGAAAGGGAAATAAAGTCGGCAACTCACCACTTGTTTCTTCTTTATTTAATAAACATACTCACAAATACAATATTGGAGAGGGACAGGTGCTGGTGAGGGGACAGGTGGCCTTGAGGCCAGATGAAGCACTGAACAGTGCGAAACGGTTGCTGTCGCCTTACCGTACCCCTCACCCACACCTGTCCCTCTCCATTATTGTATTTGTGAGTATGTTTATTAAATAAAGAAGAAGAAAGAAGAAACAATTGGTGAGTTGCAGTCGTTATTTTCCTTTCTACTTGCAGGTATTTCACGATCTTCAGTAAGTCAGAGCCCCCCACTATACATCAAGCAGACTCCTTACTATCCACTTTGAAGTCCTTCCGAAGTAATACTCGCAGCAGTGCTGTACTTACTGTTTTTACTTCTTGTATCTATAGTTTGAGGTTGTGTTACACGGTGTGATGGCTCGTGTCACTTGCAGATTAGTATTGCACAACACTCTATAGGGAAATTACAGGAGATCACGATCCATGTTTAACAGGTGAGAATACCCAGGGATCTGAAAGCAAAGGTTCCTATCCTTGGGACTTCTCACAGCCTTCCCTGGAGGCTCAATTAAAACCATAATTCCATATTACAGCATTTATTTGCATTGTAATTTGTATTGTAAATGAGGACAACCTTTGGGAACATACCAAGCCAGAGAAAGGAAATACGCTTTTATAGAGGCATGTTTCTTATTGACTTGTCTGTAGGCTTATGCAATGTGTTTGTGAACAAATATTATAGGGTGGAACACCTAAAGTCCAAAAGAAAAAGTAAGTTTGAAGTCCAAAAGTAAGTGGACCCCCCTCCTAACCATTATGTTCAGGTGTTTCAGCTTCACCCATTGGAAACTGGTGCAGTAAAGTCAGCACAGATGGTGCAGTTGCCAATAGCAACCAATCAGATCGCTTCTTACATTTTTCACAGGCCTCTTTAATAATGAAAGAGGAAATTTGATTGGTTGCTACGGGCAACTGCATCACTTTTCCTCTGCACAGGGTTTGATAAATCTCCCCCATAGACTTTGGTAACAGTATGGGTCATACTGCAGAGCACAGGGACTTCTCTATTCTGCCCTGGTCAATAACAAGTTCTATTAATGTAAAGTAAAGTCAACGACAGCTCAGCCATGAGGCAGTAGATCACACAAACTCACGCAGCTGTACACAAGCCTAAAACCAACATGCATGGTGCCAGACATCAGCTGGGGTGGTATAGAACACACGGACACTGGACTCTGGAGAAGTGGAATCATGTTCTATGAGTGATGAATCACACTTTGCTGTCTAGAGAATATCGGGAGAGAGGAAAAAAACAAACAAAAAAAAAGGGGGGCGCTCCCCCAGTAACGTATATAAAATGGTGTGCACCCTCCACCAAAGTGATATACTGACCTTATGAGTTGTGAAACCTAGGTATGCAACTCCTGGTAATAAGGAAGGTTGAAGAGGCTTGTGGCTGCTGCCTTCTGACTGGTACCAGACTCCAGGACAGGGACTGATATAAAATAGCGAGAACACAAGAAAAAAACGGTCTAGGAGGCGCTGCTCATAACTTGATCACAAATGAAGGACCCAGGTCAGCACAGGACAACGTATATGTTATTGTTAACAGTAAGGATGACGCGTTTCGGCACTAGCTGGTACCTTCATCAGGTCCAGTAAGAGTTCCCCAGTAAGTAGTCAAGGCAGCTGGTCTGGAGGTCCTGTGTGTATGTTGTGCTGCCATGGTCGGAGCATACACACAGGACCTCCGGACCAGTATCCCAGCACTCATCCGTGGACCTGATGAAGGCACCAGCTAGTGCCGAAATGCATCGTCCTTACTGTTAAGAATAAAATATACGTTGCCCTGTGCTGACCTGGGTCCTTCATTTGTGTTCAAGTTATGAGCAGTGCCTCCTAGACCGTTTTTTCTTGTTTTCTCACTTTGCTGTCTAGAAGTCTGATATATGAATCTGGGTTAGGAGGATAACAGAGAATATTATTGCTTCTAATATGCATTGTGTATTATATAAGATTTGGGGAAGGAAGGATAATAGTATGGAGCTGTTTCTCAGGGCTTGATTAAACCCTTAATTTCTATGTTAATGCTACACTATACCAAGACATTTTAGGCAAATGTATACTTCCAACCCTGTGGCAACAGTTTGGGTTCAGCTGTTCTATCATGACAGTGCCCCAGTGCACAAAGCAAAGTCCATAAAGTCATGCTTTGTCTAGTTTGGTGTAAAGGAACTTCAGTGGTTGCACAGAGATAGAACTCTTCTGTGTCAGACACCATTGGGATGCATTGGTTTGTGGATTACAAGCCAGACCTTCCCATCCAATATCAGTACAGGACCTTACAAGTATTAAGGCTATTTGCCTGTATTTGTGGGAGGAGCTGTGGCCTTTTTAATGCCGACCTAGTAGCTCGCTCACCCCCATTGTCAGCACAACATGCCCCACCCTACCCAACCCCTTTTCAATTAATTCTCTTTTCTTACTTTTCCATAGGGTATGCCCACTTTAGGCATAATTATATGGCGGCTAGGGCACAATTTAAACCACGTTGCTCCAGAGATAAGGGAAAGTCTTGCTCACCTCATTACGCTAGGAGGCCACGACCACAAATGCTTTTTTTTGCTTAATGAAAACATACCACTGACCCTCCAAAATCTCTCATAAAAGTGAAGGGTATTATAGGCACAAAAGAAAACATTAATACCCATGGAACAGTTTTTCCCCTATTTTTTGCATGGGCCATTATAATTTACTTAAATAAGTTTACCATATCCCCCCTCAAACGCCTCTTCTCAAGACTAAAAAAAAAGTAATTCTTTTAATCTTTCCTTCATTGCTAAGATGTTCCATGCCCCATATTAGTTTAGTTGCAGCCTCTGTACCCTTTCCAGATCCATAACGTCCCTTTTATGAACTGCTGATAGGTTCCCATTAAAGAAGCATACACACATTAATAACCAAGTTACCAAAAATAAAAATGTCCATAAAGAAGAGACGCACTCACCATGTCTCATAGAGAATCTTCGTTTATTGTAGTGCAAAAACACAAGACCGTAGCAGCAAGTGATGGGAGTTAGTGCAGGACGCTGCAAACGTCTAATGGTGTGACAGCTGTTTCACCCTCGCATGCGGGCTTCATCAGACCCCACCTGCCAGTGACACCAGTACCAATAAATACCCGAAGGTATAGATGTCACTGGTCAGGTGCTCACAGGTAATCACGTGATCTAAAAATATATTAAAATGAAAACCAATACACAGGTGTATATATATATATATATATATATATATATATATATATATATATATATATCTCAAAAAATGTTGCAGTATCTTGTAATACCTTTTTTATTGGACTAACAGAATTTTGTAGAGACGAGCTTTCGGGATTCCTCCCTTTATCAAGTCTAAAGCAAATCTAAGCTCACAAGCAGAATACACAGGTTACAGCTCACAAATATGCAGGGGTTCAGACAATAGATGTGGAGAATTCACACTAAGATGGGCCATAAAGTGTCCTGCTATAGGAACATAGACTACATAGATAAGGATGAGAAAAAGGGGGGAGGGAGGGGGGAGCAGGGGAGAGACTGGTAATTAAGCAGGACAAAGTGAGATACAAAAGAGAATCCAGTACAGTACAGGTTATAAGAAATTTTGATAAGAAGCTCAAATCCACATTGAGTCCCCTGTTTTTCGAGTCAAAAAACAGTATCATTTTGGCTTCAAATGTCTTTCTCTCTTGTGTGTTTTTGAAGTTTCCTCTCAGTATCCTGATTGTAAGGTCATGTATGGAGTGGCCTGATTGGGTAAAATGATGTGCAACTGGGGTGCAGTAGTCCTTTTCTTTATGGCGGTTGATGGAATGTCTGTGTAGGTTCATCCTTTCGTTGAGTTTCCGTCCGGTTTCCCCAATATAGCATCCCATGTCACACTTGGTGCATTGTATCATGTAGACCACATTTGGGGATGTGCAGGAGTATAATCCCCTAATGTTATATGTCTTGTGGTTGTGGGTGGCTTCCATCTTGGTGCAGATATGTTGGCAGAGTTTACAGCGAGGTTTGGTGCAGGGTTTGGTCACATTCTCTGTGTCTGTTCTTTCTGTAGGTAATTTTCGGCTGACCAGCTTTTTTTGTAAATTGTGTGGTTGTCTGAAGGCCAAGATGGGAGGTTCAGGGAAGATTTCTTTTAGCATCTCATCTTCCGCCAATATCGGCTGCAGGTCCTTGATAATTTTGCGTATTTCCTCAAGGGCCGGATTGTATGTGGCTACCAGTGGTACGCTTGGTGATGATTGTATCTCTCTGTATTGTAGCAGGTGTTCCCGTGGTGTTTGAAGGGCGGAGTGTATTTTCCTATTGATTTCCTAGGTTTGTATCCTTTTTGTTTGAATTTCTCAGACAGTGTTTGTAGGTACAGGTCTCTGTCATCAGGGTTGGAGCAGATGCGATGGTACCTGGTAGCTTGGCTGTATATGATTCCCTTCTTGGTGTGTGATGGATGGAAACTGTATTTATGTAGATAGCTGGATCGGTCTATGGGTTTTCTGTACACAGACGTTTGTAGTGTGTTCCTGTTTATTGTGACAGTAGTGTCCAGGAAGTTCACACTTTCTGTAGAAAAGTCCATTTTGAGTTTGATAGATGGATTGAATGTGTTAAAGGAATCATGAAACTTTCTGAGTTTTTCTTTTCCTTCTGTGCAAATGATGAAAATATCATCAATGTAACGGTAGTATCTGTAGGGTTTGTAGGGTAGTACAGATACTACCGTTACATTGATGATATTTTCATCATTTGGACAGAAGGAAAAGAAAAACTCAGAAAGTTTCATGATGCCTTTAACACATTCAATCCATCTATCAAACTCAAAATGGACTTTTCTACTGAAAGTGTGAACCTGGACACTACTGGCACAATAAACAGGAACACACTACAAACGTCTGTGTACAGAAAACCCACAGACTGATCCAGCTATCTACATAAATCCAGTTTCCATCCATCACACACCAAGAAAGGCATCATATACAGCCATGCTACCATCGCATCTGCTCTAACCCTGATGACAGAGACCTGCACCTACAAACACTGTCTGAGAAATTCAAACAAAAAGGATACAAACCTGGGACAATCAATAGGAAAATACACTCCGCCCTTCAAACACCACGGGAACACCTGCTACAATACAGAGAGATACAATCATCACCACGCGTACCACTGGTAGCCACATACAATCCGGCCCTTGAGGAAATACGCAAAATTATCAAGGACCTGCAGCCGATATTGGCAGAAGATGAGATGCTAAAAGAAATCTTCCCTGAACCTCCCATCTTGGCCTTCAGACAACCACACAATTTACAAAAAAGCTGGTCAGCCGAAAATTACCTACAGAAAGAACAGACACAGAGAATGTGACCAAACCCTGCACCAAACCTCGCTGTAAACTCTGCCAACATATCTGCACCAAGATGAAAGCCACCCACAACCACAAGACATATAACATTAGGGGATTATACTCCTGCAAATGTGGTCTACATGATACAATGCACCAAGTGTGACATGGGATGCTATATTGGGGAAACCGGACGGAAACTCAACGAAAGGATGAACCTACACAGACATTCCATCAACTGCCATAAAGAAAAGGACTACTGCACCCCAGTTGGACATCATTTTACCCAATCAGGCCACTCCATACATGACCTTACAATCAGGATACTGAGAGGAAACTTCAAAAACACACAAGAGAGAAAGACATTTGAAGCCAAAGTGATACTGTTTTTTTACTCGAAAAACAGGGGACTCAATGTGGATTTGAGCTTCTTATGTCATTATCAAAATTTCTTATAACCTGTACTGGATTCTCTTTTGTATCTCACTTTGTCCTGCTTAATTGCCAGTCTCTCCCCTGCTCCCCCCTCCCTCCCCCTTTTTCTCATCCTTATCTATGTAGTCTATGTTCCTATAGCAGGACAATTTATGGCCCATCTTAGTGTGAATTCTCCACAAATAACCCCTGCATATTTGTGAGATGTAACCTGTGTCTTCTGCTTGTGAGCTTAGACTTGATAAAGGGAGGAATCCCGAAAGCTCGTCTCTACAAAATGCTGTTAGTCCAATAAAAAAGGTATTACAAGATACTGCAACATTTTTAGATTTGCATCACAGGACTAATACAGCTACTCTAATTTACTATATATATATATATATATATATATATATATATATATATATATATATACAGTGGTCCCTCAACATACGATGGTAATTCGTTCCAAACGAGCCATCGTTTGTCGAATCCATCGTATGTTGAGGGATTCGTGCATTGTAAAGTATAGGAAGCTGTACTCACCTGTCCCTGCCGTTCCCGATGGTGACCTCGGGACCTCCGCTGGGCTCTCCGCTGTCTTCTCCGGTCCTCTGCTTTCTTCCGCAAGGCCTTACTGGGCCTGCGTAGCGACGTCATTACGCCGCTGCGTACGCCATTCCTATTGGATGACGTGCGCAGCAGCATATTGACGTCATCGGAGAGGGCCGAGAAGACACCGGAAGACCAGCGCTGGACCCGGAGGGCACCCCGGAGCATCGTGGAGGGGTAAGTAATACTTACCGCACCACACGGGGAACATTAAGCTGCTATCCGGCAGCAGCTTAAGCATTTTGCGCTGCCGGATAGCGCTTAATGCGATGGCCCCGACATAAAAAAGCATTGTATGTCGATGCTGACATCGACATGCGATGGCCTCTGAGAGGCCATCGTATGTCGATTTGATCATATGTCGGGCCATCGTAGGTCGGGGGGTCACTGTATATATATATATATATATATATATATATATATATATATATATATATATACACACACACACGAGATGTTAAATAGGTATTCATTAGAAAATTTCTAGGTCTATCTTGTCATTAAGTCCTTGATTCCCTTGAGCTTCAGTTTTCAAAATCCATAAAGCTTTTGTGCATGTATGGACTTTAGTCATCTTGGAAGGAGATGCCACACATAAAACGGATTAGAAAAATACATTTTATTTGAGTATCCGGAAGTAGCTGGAGTCTAGAGGACAGAGCCGTGAGAGGATTTATGTGACTGTGAATGACACTTTATAGCAGACTTTTACTCTCTTATAACCTTCCTTGTTTAGGAGACCTTTTACGAATTCTGAAGGAATCAATTTTTACATTCTGAATTATCTGGTCTAGGAAATGTAATTTCAATCAGTTTTTTTTTTGCGTTACATTAATGCTGTGCCTTGGCAAAGCCTTTAAACATGTCTCCTTAAATGTATTTGACCTTCTATTTGACAAGTGGGCTGGTTGCCTGAAAAATCATGTTTGCAGAAATTGACTCTTCAAGGACAAAATTAACAACATTTGTGACATTATTCATTTTTATTCTGCATGTCTGTGTTGGCTAATCTTCCACTACAGATGTGACTCATCAGGATACACATTGAACAATATCAAAAACAAGACAGAGCTTTCATGAGAGCAATGACCTCCATGTCCCTTTCGGATATGGCCTCCTGCACCAGAAGGACATTTCTCCCCACTGAGAATCCACTGGGGAACCCTGGACAGACAGTACAATCCACTCTATCAACAGACCTCAAAGGTCATTATGGAAAGACGACATGCCATCAGCATAAATGACACTTCAATAAGGAGCTAAAAGTCATGGATGGTTCAAACATCTTATAGACAAGTACCCTAATCCTTGGGCCACACGCTCTACAATGGATTCAACCCTTACATTCTTACAAAATATTGAGAGATTGTGATGGTCCACGACTGTTGGACACTCGGACAACCAATAATCATATAGTTATCCCTATCCTGTGTACAGGGGCTAACTTTTCAAGTTGGGAAAACCCATTTAAAGAGAACCTGTGATGAACACCTAAAAAATGAAAATGCATTATCGATAAGTAGCTTAAGGTACCCTGTTTTACAGTTTGTTGATACGCCCCTCCATTCCTAAGATAGGTTTATAGTTTGTCTGACAATTCAGGTAATCAGACAGATGGGCGTGAACTTTATTTTAAAAAATGGGAGTGAATATGAGGTCATGGTGGAATTATACAGTCAGGGGGTGTGTATTAGGCGTACATGCCCCTCAATATCTGCCTAATCCCACCCATTACCTGACTCACTCTTACTATTTAAAAATTTAATTCACGCCCAGCTGACTGATTCCCTGAATTGTCAAACAATAAATCCACATATCTTGACAATGGGTGGGCACATTAAACAACTGTAAAAAGGTGTGTAATCAGGGCACCCTGAGATATTTCATGACAGTAAAATGTTAAGTTTTTTGGGTTGACCACAGATCCTTTTTAAATGGCCCAGCACTTAATAATCAAAAGCTTAGATGCAGAATTATCTTAATTTTACAGTATTTTCAATTTGTATAAGTGTTAAGCCTGTTAAGGCAGTATTTGTGTGAGGGGCGTGAGTATACTACGCCCCTGCACCTTGAAGCAGGGTGTACATGACTTTGTGTGAGGGGGTGTAGGTGTATATATAATGCCCACTGCACCTCAAGACGGGGCGCATGTGTTTTGCGGAAGCCACAGTATCTGGCGGGGAGTGGCAGGCGTTTTGAATCTTCCGCCATTTTTGAACCTACATTAGGTTGCACAGGCTTAGCATCTTTAGGTAGTACTAGCAGCCCCCCTTTAGGTAGGTGTTAGCAGCAGCCCCCTTTAGGTTGTAATAGAAGCAGCCCCCTTAGGTAGTAATAGCCAACAGCACCCCCTTAGGTAGTAATAGCCAACAGCACCCCCTTAAGTAGTAATAGCCAACAGCACCCTCTTAGGTAGTAATAGTTAGCAGCCCCTTTAGGTAGTAATCAGTAGCCATAATAGGTAGGAATCAGTAGCCCCCTAAGGCAGTAACCAGCAGCCCCCTTAGGTAGTTATCAGTAGCCCCAACAGGTAGGAATCAGTAGCCCCCTTGGGTAGGATTCAGTAGCCCCAATAGAAAAAAAAAACATTTACCCCGGCTCCTGCGTGGTCCATGGCCTCTTCTCTTCAGTGTTCTTCCCCGGTCTGTGCTCCAGCACATGATGATGACGTAATTCATGTGTCGGAGCGCAGAGGACGGATGCCCGGGCCTCTTGTCAGCGCCTGCATATTGTGGGCGGCACACAAAAGTGATTGACAGGGCGAGGAGCCAATGGCTTAGCTCTGTCAATCAGCCGTGCGCCGCATTGAACTATAGGCAAGTCTGTAAGACGCGCTTAGTGTCCTGGATCAGCCATGGAAGCAGGAGACCATTGTGTAAACAGCGGTTCCCTGCTTCTGTGCTGCTGCAAGGGGGTGCAGCTGGGGCCCGGGCCCCTTACTGGAGTACTGACTGTACCGCCCTGACGGCGGCCCTGCATCCTTACGTTGTTTATGACATCATACCATGCACACGTTCCATAGCATTCCTAATGTGCGTACGTAACTGTAGATCACACCATGCATTTCCTTCTCCAGAATTATTATGCTTTGGATACAATGGCTTTGGTAATGTGTTTATTCCTAAATAGTTTGCTGCCATGCATATGTAAAAACGTATGCATCCGTGCATACTCTGCGGTAGAGTGGGTACTATGCACTCAATGTGATTGTTTGTACTATTGCATATGCTATGACGTACGGTTATAGCATTTATTTTGAGTTAGAGTTATAGTGTTTATTTTGTGCCTACGGTATAGCATTTATGCTCAGCATACGCTTTAGCATTTATGTGCTCAAGTTTATAGAATTTAGTCTGTGTATACATTTATCACATTTAGTATGTGTGTACATTGGTAACATCAGTCTAAGCATATCCTATAGAATTTTCTTCTGTGCATAATGTTATAGTATTTATTTTATGGGTACGGTTATAGTATTTATTCTGAGCATACGGTTGTTACAATTCTGTGCATATGTTGTTGCATTTATTCTGTGTATATGTTCATAGCATTTAGATATGTATGGGTGTGTGTGTGCGTGTGTATATATATATATATGTATGTGTGTTCGTAGCATTTATATCATGTTACGTTCATAGAAATTATACCATGCACAAGTTCATAGCACATTGATATCATGCATACGGTCGTAGCGTTTATTCCATGAATATACATTCTTGTATAGAAGAAAACACAGAGCACTGACCGTAATCTTGCAGAAGAAGTTCACAACATGTTCATGGGTACAGGTGGGGAGAGCGGACGCCGGTAGGAGAAGTGCGGGCAACGCTGAGCTGAGCATGCTTCATACCTGGTGGGTCCCGACTGCTATCAGCAGCCAGGACCCACAGTTAATGCTGGGCACTGCCGATCGGGTCAATGCCCAGCATTAACCCTTTAGACGCCACAATCAAAGTTGATCTCGGCATCTAAAATTCGTGGTTAATGGTGTCTGTTAGCTCAAGGAAGCTGATCAGGACATCCGCGGCAAATCACAAGTTCCGATCAGCTAAGTGGATGGTGGGAATGCACTTACCTGCCTTCTCGCCGTCCGATCGATGCCCTGAAGCTCTGGCCAGCCATGGCAGGCTAGAAAGGCAGGACACCGATAACACTGATCAATGATATGCTATGGCATAGCATTGAACAGTGTATGCAATATTGCATGTTATAGCCCCCTATGGGGACAAAAAAAGTTTAAATAAAAAAAAAACTTAACGGGAATTTACCCCTTCCTAATAAAAGTTTGAATTCCCCCCACTTTTCCCTATTTTAAAATAAAATAATGTAATAAAAAATAAACAATCATATGTGGTACCCCCGCATATGTAAATGTCTGAACTACTAAAATATAAGGTTAGTTAAACCGCACGATCAATGGCGTACACAAAGAAAAAAATAAAAAACTTTCCATTTTTTATCACTTCATATACCATTAAAAAAAATTTTTTTTTAAATAGATCAAATCTAGGGTCCTTGATTGCACTACTGACACCAGTTAAACAGTGGTTATCCCTGGAACGCAACTCCTCCCACCTAGATCCCTGAACGGTGTTGTGGCTCCCGAAAACTGCCCTGACACCTAACAATCTCACCGCTTTACCTCCGGTCACTGCCTCCATCATCCATACTCGTCGTTTTCTTTTGTCTAATGTCCCACAATTCGCACATACTGGTCCTTTAACCCCAGTGTTGGGAAACACAGACTTCCCCTCAACTATTAATTCCCCTGCCTTTCTAGGACTGCCTAGAACAGATGGGGCCTTCTTCACCAGGTTTTTGTCCCTGTCGGGGCTTAAGCCGTTAGAAGACCTCATTGCGCCTTCTCCAGTGACACCGTCTCATATTCTACAATATTCCAAGCTAAGACATTACTATCTGAAGGTCAAGGACTGCTTTGACCTGCACCACCCCCTCTCCCCATTTGAGAAGCTTTTTCTTTCTAACTCAGGTGTGCGTCGTCCGGTCAGCAGGATATATACCCTCATTCTTGATTCCTACCTCGATGACCTGCTATCATTCTGCCATGGCTGGGAACGGGAACTGGATAGGGTTTTCTCAGATGGGTATGGGTGACGGTAATTAAACTGTGTCCCAAAACATCTGTCTCATGTAAGGCCCAAGAAACAAATTATAAAATATTGACTAGGTGGTATGGGGTGCCCACCCTATTATCCAAATTTTACCCTGGACTTCCTGACTCCTGCTGGAGATGTGGTAACGCAAGTGGCTCCATGAGCCATATTTGGTTATATTGTCCACTGTTAACCTCTTTGTGGACCCAGATTCTACACTTCCTGCACAAACTGACATCCAAACGCTTGGATAAAGACCCTGCAGCCCTTCTCCTGTCCATTCTTCCCCCCTCCCTAACAAAATGGCAAACACTCTTGGTCAGATTCATGCTCCTGGCTAGATCACTAATCCCTAGACTCTGGAAATCCAAATCCCCTCCTGGCTCCAAGAACTCACATCTCCACCGGATGGAGAAACTCATTGCAGACTCTGGTATCCTGATGACAAACATATGGAGTCCGTGGATGACCTTCCTCCACTCAGATGAGTATAGGACCCTACACGTACCGTAGCGATCACCCTTGCAATCTATGCTCAAGCCTCTCTCAGACATACACCCTTATTACAGCTGTCAGCCTGGCCGTCAGGTGGGGTCTCACTGTGCACTCTGATAACAGAGGTTGGTACTTTATTGTTGTTCTACTTTTCCTTTTTTCTCCTACTGTCCTTTTTCTAATCTGCTTCTCTCCCTGACCACTGTATAGTCCCTCATGTCTTCCCTGCCTCCTTCCCCTTTGCCCCTCCTTTTTCCCTTCCCCCTTTGCCCCCCCCCCTGCCCTGAGCATTATCTGCACCACCATTACTATCTCTCACAGTTTCCTCACCTTTTTTTTTTTTATGACGGCCTATACCTGTCATGCCATTCTACATGAGAAGTACCAAGTCCTGATGTCCCTGAAAAAACAAAAGAGCAAAAACTAAAATTGGCCTGGTCCTTAATCTCTTAAGAACGCAGGACGTACAGGCATGCCCTGACGTCCGGGTACTTTTTGACTCCGGAGCGGAGAGCGGGTTAAACCCGGTGGTTCCCGGTTGCTACTGGCAGCCAGGACCCACAGCTAATGCCGGGTACCGCCGATCGGGCATATGCCTGGCATTAACCCTTTAGACACGCGATCAAAGTTGACTCTCCTTTTTCTAATCTGCTTCTCTCCCTGACCACTGTATAGTCCCTCATGTCTTCCCTGCCTCCTTTCCCTTTCCCCCTCCTTTTTCCCTTTGCCCCCCCTCCCCTGAGCATTAGCTGCACTGCCATTACTATCTCACACAGTTTCCTCACCTTTTTTTTTTTTTTTTATGACGGCCTATACCTGTCATGCCATTCTACATGAGAGGTACCAAGTCCTGATGTCCCTGAAAAAACGAAAGAGCAAAAACTAAAATTGGCCTGGTCCTTAAACTCTGAAGAACGCAGGACGTACAGGCATGCCCTGACGTCCGGGTACTTTTTGACTCCGGAACGGAGAACGGGTTAAACCCGTTGGTTCCCGGTTGCTACTGGCAGCCAGGACCCACAGCTAATACCGGGTACCGCCGATCGGGCTGATGCCTGACATTAACCCTTTAGACGACGCAATCAAAGTGGACTGCGGCGACTAAAGTGAAAATAAAACTATCCCAGCAGCTCAGCCGAGCTGATCGTGACTATCATGACAAATGTCCTGATCAGCTTACTGGACGAAAGGAGGGTCCTCCTGGTCGTCCGGTCAGTGATCTACTGCTCCAAGCCTGCTCTGTAGGGTGGAGCAGCAGCGTACCGATGACACTGATCTATGCTATGGCATAGCAGCGATCAGCGTATGCAATCAGAAGATTGCTTGGTATAACGCCCTATTGGGGCTAAAAAAATAAAAAAAAGTGTTAGAGTAAAATAAAAAATGAATAAAAAAGATAAGCCCCCCCCCCCCATAAAAGTTTGAATCACCCTCCTTTTCCTATTTTTTTAAATAATGTAATGAAGAAAAAAATCATATGTGGTATTGCCGCATGCATAAATGTCAGAACTATTAATATAGATAAACCACACGGTCGATGGCGTACACGTAAAGAAAAAGAAAACTGTCCATTTTTATCACTTCATTTACCATAAAACATTTTGTTTTTTAAATCGATAAAATCTAGGGTCCTTGAAAACTGAGCCCTCATATAGTCCCGTACGCGGAAAATAAAGTTATAGGGGTCAGAAGATGACCATTTTAAACATACTAATTTTGGTGCATGAAGTTATAATTTTTTTAAAGTAGTAAAATAAATAAAGCCTACATAAATTGGTTATCCGTGTAACCGTATAGACCTACAGAATAAAGATAAAGGTGTCCTTTTTACCGAAAAGTGCACTGCGTAGAAACTGAAGCCCTAAAATTAGCAAAATTGTGTTTTTTATTTCTTCATTTTACCCCACAAATATTTTTTTTTGTTTCCCCGCATATTATATTCTAAAATTAGTGACGTCATTACAAAGTACAATTGGTGGCGCAAAAAAAAAAGCCCTTATATGGGTCTGTAGGTGCAAAATTTAAAGAAATATGATTTTTAGAAGGTGAGGAGGAAAAACGAAAGTGCAAAAACTAAAATAGTTTTCAGTCCTTAAGGTGAAAATTGGATGAGTCCTTAAGTGGTTATGGCCAAAATGTGCTTAAGGAGTTAAAGTGTTCCTGTCATTTAAAAAAACAAAAACAAAACAAAAACACAACAAAACCTTTTCATATGTCAGAGAGACATGTCAAAATGTTTGATCTCTCGGGGTCTGTGCTACCGCATGCTTCTCCCTGCTTCTTCTAAGGATACATGGGGGTCCCTGAGACCCTTAATCGATTAGAACTTTTGACATGTCTCTGATGTCAATTTTTTTTTTAAATGACAGGGACATTTTAAACAGCTTCACATAAGATCTTTAAACAGCTTCAAAAGCCTCTATTCGTTCATTTGCTAAACCCAGGCACTTTTGCACAGGTCAAATATTGGGAATGCGCATTCCTAGGAGCGCTATTTTGCCCAATAATTGGCCTGTGTAAAAGGGCCTTTAGGCACCATCATCAAATATCCACACATTGGCTATCTGGCTCCTGGAATCAAAACAGTCACACTCTTTGGAACTAGACAAAACCTAACTACACCGCAGGGAAAAAAAAAAAAAAAAATGAGACTTTTTTTATATTTGCAAAGTTTAAAATTTATTTTAGAAATCCTATTCTTTTTTTAATCCAACACAATTTAATTCATTAGAATAAAAACAAAAGATATGTTTAAAATACAACATAAATAAAATGATGCTACTTATCTGGGATGAATTAATATTCTCCAAATACAGAACCACAAATAACGCCCACGCCCTCCCCCTCCAATTCACATTTTGAACTGGTCTTGATGGAAATTAGGGGAACAACCCCACCCCAAAAAAAAATACTGTTATTTCACATTCGTTCTCGAATAATTTTTAAAATAAGACAGACACAATGAAGATTTTTTTAAAATTTATTTTAATTTTACCTTAATATGTTCCGCATGTACGTTATATATTAAAATGAAATCTCCTAGAAAGGATATTGAAGAAATAGTTCTTAAGTGGTTTTAAACATAATGGAAATGAAAACAATAGATACTGAAGGTGTACAAAAACACACACAAAAACCTGCAAACAGAACACACGACCCCGCGCTTAACCAAAAAATAGACACCTGACAAGAGAGAGTAAAACAGAGGCACATAATCGAAATCATTGCTCCCCATTTTGGTGAAACTTTACGGGTGCGTTCACACGTACGCAGATTTGCTGCGCAGGATTTTCTGCTGCAGATTTCAATGTAAACTAAATGAGCATAGCTTCAAATCTACACTTACAAATCCTGTGCATCAAATCTGCGCAGATTCCTGTATGTGTGAACATACCCTAAAGGGTTTTTTCTCAGGAACAATTTCATGACATAGATGCCATGAAAGTCAGATGAGCTGTGGGTTACCCCAGTCCCTCTCTTCTGCAGCCATATTGGTTTAGTAACTTTTCTACTGGCATTGTCCATTCAGTACTCACAGTGTTGAGACAACCTACTGACAAACGGGCAATTTAATACCCAGTTTCCAATTCATTACCTGGAGGAATCATAACCGAACAGCTCAACCCGAGTTCTTAAGCTGCCCATATACCTTATACTAAAGCCAGCTGAACGTGCAACCAGTGGATTCATCCAACTCTCTATGGTGTCCTCCTGATGCCAGAAGTTTCGAGCTTGATGGATTTTCCTCCTAATCCTTTTGTTATTGGAGGAATATGCCAAAGCCATGGCTGTCTGGATGTGGCTTACCCCTCCCCTTCCCACTTACAACATGAACATTCGGCTGTGTCAAACTTTAAAGGGGAACTCCAGTGGAAAAGAAAAGTTTTCAAATCAACTGGTGCCAGAAAGTTAAACAGATTTGTGAATTTCTTCCCAGTCTGACCACAGTGCTCTCTGCTGACACCTCTGTCCATGTCAGGAACTGTCCAGATTAGAAGCATATCCCCATAGAAAACCTCTCCTGTTCTGGATAGTTCCTGACACGGACAGAGTTGTCAGCAGAGAGCACTGTGGTCAGACAAGAAAGAACTTCACAAATGTATCTGTAGTATATCTGTAGTATACAGCAGCAGATAAGTACTGAAAGGGTTAAGTTTTTTAAATAGAAGTGATTTACCAATCTGTAACTTTCTGGCACCAGTAGATACGAAAACATTTTTTTCCACCTGAGTTGCCCTTTAATGTGTATAGGGTGATCAGTAGAGATAACTGTTGGCCGAATAAAAATGTCGGGCACCTTAGCAGAAAGACTGAGAAATTCAAGTATCTACTAAATTAGTCATGTCAGGAAAAATACCTCTGCTTATCAAGGTAAGAACCAGTCAGCCGGGTGTCTTCATATACTTAAAAGGGGTACTCCAGTGGAAAACTTTTTTTTTTATGAACTGGTGCCAGAAAGTTAAACAGATTTGTAAAACGCTTCTATTTAAAAATCTCAATCTTTTCAGTACTTGTTAGCAGCTTTATGCTACAGAGGAAATTATTTTCTTTTTTGTCTTGTCCACAGTGCTCTCTGCTGACACCTCTGTCCGTGTCAGGAAGTGTCCAGAGCAGCATAGGTTTGCAATAGGGATTTTCTCCTGCTCTGGACAGTTCCTGATACAGGCATCAGGTGTCAACAGAGAGCACTGTGGACAAGACAAAAAAGAAATTAAAAAAGCTAAGAATTTCTTCTGTAGCATACAGCTGCTAATAAGTACTGGAAGGATAAAGATTTTTTAATAGAAGTAATTTACAAATCTGTTTAACTTTCTGGCACCAGTTGATTAAATAAAAAATGTTTTCCACGGGAGTACCCCTTTAAGGCATAACTGGATACTTGGGTTCAATAAGGCAGTAGAACAAATATGACAGTAGATCACATGCTATAGCCAGGCTGGAAGTATTGTAAACAGAAAGACCTGTGCCGACTTTCCAGGCTGCCTTTGCAAGGTCACGCTGCTGAATCTGTCGATCAAACACCACCAGGCAGCTAAGCAGACTGACTCTGAGATTATGAATGTCCACAATGTAAAGGGGACTTCCAATAAAGAGCTTTCCATTCTCACCGTACAGGTCGGCTAGCAGCAATGTGACAATGTGCCTGCCAACCTTAGAAATTGCAGGATAAAAAGGAGAGCCCAGTTACATTTGTAGAGCATGGTGGTCGAATTGCTGCATTATTATTTCTTTGGTTAATCACAGACAATGGTCCCTTAATGTTATCTTTACATTTGTTCTGTCGGAGAATAAAAGCACCAATTTAGGGATTAAAATATCCTTTCCTGCAGGCAGATTCTTAAAAATAATGTATCAAGGTACAGAGCTGGAGCAAAACAAGGCGAATTGGGATCCCTTTAGCAAATTGACAAGTGATCCTTCTCCAGTCTGACTGCTGACTATTTGCAACATCAGATCACTTACGTTATTTATTAAAAAAAAATGTAAAGCAAAGGGCTTCTCAACCATCATGTAACAGTAGTAACACTAACATTGCTTAGTGTGTGTTTTTTTTTGTTTTTTTAAAGAGGGCCTGTAGCCCCTTCCAAAAACATCAGATGCCATTATGTATGTGGTGTCATGGAAAAAAATAATTTCTAGGCTCCACTTAAGTTCACTAGCTATTGCTGACTATTTTTGAGTGCCTCAATACCTGTATGTCTAACAACAGAGAGGTCACCACCGCTCAGTTCTTAGGTTCATGACCAATTGATATGGACATTAAGGGGACGTGAATGTGATCACTCTCCTCATTGACAAATTAACATTAGCGCCCAATATATAGTCTAGGCTATCACTAGCTTATCAGGTGTCAAACTTAAAGGGGTACTATATCCACAGACATCTTATCCCCTATCCAAAGGATAGGGGATAAGATGTCTGAACGTGGGGGTCCTGCCGCTGGGGACCCCCGCGAACTTCGCTTCATGCCGGATGGCTGGCGATGCAGGGCGGAGGCTCTTGACGTCACGGCCACTCCCCCTCATTGCAAGTCTATGGGAGGGGGCGTGGCAGCGCCACGCCCCCTCCCATAGACTTGCATTGAGGGGGAGTGGCCGTGATGTCACGAGCAGGCGTGGACGTGACATCACAAGCCTCAAAACGAAAATCGCAGAGGTCCCCACAGGCTTGACGGCGCGATCAGACATTTTATCCCCTATCCTTTGGATAGGGGATAAGATGTCTTAGGGAAGAGAACCCCTTTAACAACAACAAGAGTGTAAAAGGGGGGTTAAGAAAAAAAATGAAAAAGCTCCAGAGCCTGATGCTCCACACGGATAATAATGGCTTTTTGGAAGAATCCATGGGTTCTCTTTTAACTGTGCATATCTGCAAGGTGGTGCTTCCTTTCTAGAAGTGGTTGTCTGACATTACAAAAATCGATTCCCCTAATAATAGAAACTTTATTTTCAATACCAGATAATTTAGGGTGGGCACTTGTGCAGAGAGAGCATGAATAAGAAACAACAGAATGTGGAAAGAGGAAGGAAACGCACAGTAGTTGCTACATATAACAGCGTCTCCATCCACCAAATAATGCTAATATGGCCCCTTGTTCTACACGGGTAGTCAACAATCTTAATTGCGGTAAAGAAATCAAGTTTACATCCTTAGAAGCTGCAAGACCTTTGTGAAATGTCAGTGCAGATCTGTGGGGTGGACATCTAACATCCGTATTAGGCTCTGCAGTATAGGAATGAGCCCTGTTTAAGACTGCAGCTCACGAATGTAACATTTAGCAATATCAAACGTCTTAGAAAATCATTACTTGCTTTACACCAGCAGCAATGTCACAGGTTCTAACGTAAGCTCGCAAACTACAAGAATCTGGCTGTTTCCATTGTATTAAAAGCTTTATGCAGTGACATGGGGAAAAAATCTCCCTGACAAGTTATCTGGTCTGTAAAGGTCATACATGACCAATGGGGAGAAAGACTGATTATAAAGGAGTAGAGGCCTACTTAAAGGGGTTATCCAGGAAAAAAACTTTTTTTTTTTATATATCAACTGGCTCCCGAAAGTTAAATAGATTTGTAAATTACTTCTATTAAAAAAAATCTTAATCCTTTCACTACTTATGAGCTTCTGAAGTTAAGGTTGTTCTTTTCTAAGTGCTCTCTGATGACACGTGTCTCGGGAACCGCCCAGTTTAGAAGTAAATCCCCATAGCAAACCTCTTCTAAACTGGGCGGTTCCCGAGATACGTGTCATCAAAGAGCACTTATACAGAAAAGAACAACCTTAACTTCAGAAGCTCATAAGTACTGAAAGGATTAAGATTTTTTTAATAGAAGTCATTTACAAATCTGTTCACCTTTCTGGAGCTAGTTGAGATATATATATATATATATATATATATATATATATATATATAAATAAATAAATAAGTTTTTTCCAGGATAACCCCTTTAATGTGGACAAGGGAAATCAGGCAATAAAATGTTAGCCCCCCCAAATACACTTTTGGATGACTGCCATGAAAGGTCATATATTACTAAAGACAGTTTCCAGGGGCAGCAGGAAGATGCAGAAAATTGGGGAACGTGCGAAAGTTTTTGTATGCAATATGCAGATTATCTATCTAGTATTAGTTAAAGAAGAAGTATCATGGACCAAGTCACAAATTTTTTTTTCTATCATGTGAAAGTGCATCAGCTCATCATTCTGACAATCTGCTCCTCATGTATCTCACCCTCTCCCTTCTCCTGCAATCCCCTCTGAAAGATCGGTACTTCCTGGTCCATGGAGGTCCCTGACTTCCTGTCTCCCATAATGCCTTTCAGTTCATCATAGAAGTAGCTCAGCCTAGACTAGTGCTTCCTAACCAGGGTGCCTCCAGCTGTTGTGAAACTACAACTCCCAGCATGCCTGGGAGTTTTAGTTTTGCAACAGCTGAAGGCACCCTGGTTGGGATACACTGACCTAGACACTGATCACTTTCCTAACAGCAGGCTCAGTGTTTCCCCTCCCCCTGCTTCTATTCTCAGGACATCGTTCTTTCAGACTGACCTGTTGTCAGATTGTGATCAGTGCAGGGGAAAGCAGGGATCTCCCCTCCCCCTCTGCTTCTTCTCGGGACATTGGGACATCGTTCTTGCTGTTATAAACACTGAGCTGGCTGTCAGATGCTTCCCTGCCGAGGAGATGAATACACGTGCTCAGCTCACTGGGGCTTCTATGATTGGCTGAAGCTGCACATGGGAGGTTCCCTGGCCGTGCACAGAGCTGGCTAAGCTGCAGAACTATGGGAAATTGTGACATCACGGCCCCCAGCATAATGCAGCTCAATGGGGGGTCGCAAGTCATCAGAACAGGGAGCTGCTGAACTTCCTCTCTGAACAAAGAAGCTAAAAAAACAGGTTTTATATACAAGATGGGTGAAGTCAGTGATTTACAAAGTGATATAACTTTTGCTTCTGCATTTAAAACACAATACTTTTTCTACATGGGACTTCTCCTTTAACTAGCATATCGTAAATTAAGAATATCACTCCCATTACAGAAGACCAATAGGAGGCATGGAAGCACACACACTAAACATTTGCTAGGATTTCCTTTACACAAATGTGTCTGTGATAGTGAACCACTTACCTGATAATATAATAAATGGAATTCTTGAAAGAACAATAAACCTAAAAATGAACCATAAGGGCAAGTTCACACATAATTCACAGCGGAAATTCTGTAAGCAGATTATGCTGCTACCTGTTCACTTCCAATTTTCCATTACTGAAAAGCTGCAGCAGATTATGTGTGTGGGAACGTACCCTAAAGTAGAGCAGGAGATATATTTTCCCATGCTGTTAGTTGGTGTGTAAGATTTTCTGCATTTCTGTAAAACACACAGCCTTGTAAAAAAAATTTTTTTTACAAATAACACAAGGTATCTGCTTAGGCAATGGGCTGGGGCTTAACAATCATTGTCTTCTAGTACAATATATATGAAGTTAAGGAACATCCAATAAGGCAGTGATGAAAAAATAATACATAACTTTTATTCTCCGGGGGTCGCGTAACTAGTTTGTCTGGTTAATTCCGATAACGAACGAGACTCCTCCATGCTAACTAGTTACGCGACCCCCGGAGAATAAAAGTTATATATTATTTTTTCATCACTGCCTTATTGGATGTTCCTTAACTTCATATATATAGCATAATTTCTCTCTCCAAGGGCATCTTTATCAATACACCCTGATAGTGAGAAGTCTCATGGGGAAAGGGGTGTTCTTATTGAAGAATAATTCCCCAGTGATACATTAGTAATTAAGTCTTCTAGTACAAACAGACTTGTGGGGGAGGATCCTGCTGCAGTCAGTTGTCACAAACTAGATTGAGAGTCTATAGCTGTTATCCATTTGTCACAGATTTCTCAGTACTGCTGGAATTTTGGTGTGTACTTTCTATATTCTTTGTTCCCTGAATAGATTTTCAACTTTGGGCCTAGAACGTACAAAATTCGGTATATGCAGACAGGCCAAAATTAAAGCTATTCTGATTCAAACACAGAAAAGATCTGACATGGACTTAATACATGGTAATCTCGAAGACAATGAAAAAACACACACATGCTTGATGGAAAACTATAAATATAGCTTTGTTATCAACCCTGCTGTATTCGGGTCCCCAGTTGTCTCTGTTTCAGTACATAGGGAAGCTGGATTCATGGCCCCAGTAAATAATTATACTGACTAGTGGTGGTTATGGAGGGCTGCTAATATTGCTTCAGCAAGGTGACACCAGTAAAATACCCCCATCAAGCTGTCCAGTCTGTGAAGCTTTAGCAATAACTTGGAAAAGCAGACTTACATACATTATGTCTACATTTCAACATCACAATGAGGGAAAAAAAAAATCAACTAAAAACCACAGAACACATTTGGTCACTAATGTCCGTCACACTCAAATGTAACACACAGAAATAAATAGATATGTTGTAACTTTAAGGCAAATTAATATTTACCAAGGTGCGAACATAAGTCCCTGAAAAACTCTGATATGAAGGAATAATAAAAGACTATGCTGGCTGCTTCTCCTGATGGATTCTTCTAAATGTCTTTCCGTTCCTCTACAATACAAGGACATGCAAAGACTAGGGCAGATAATGCTAGTTAAAAGAAAATGGAGAAAAAGCCAAGGGAAGATGTGTAAAAAGTCATCTGTAGGACCCAAAGATATCATTCTCAGGCTTATATCATTGAATATTTTCCCTCCTCTTTGCTCAATGTTCTTTACAAGAATGGAGAAAGTTACAAACACGTTTACTTCCCTGGGAAAACATTTGTAAGATGTGACCACAGGTTTTACTTCTGGAGTTCCTAGAAATTGCTTATGTCCATTTTTAAGAAAGAAACCAGACTCTCATCAGAAGTTCTGTTGCCTCCTCTTCTTGGCGTCCATTGCATCAAGAATGGGCTGCCTCTTTGCCGTGTACCTCTGCCGCAATTCTTCTATCTCACGCTCCATCATGGGGTCAAGAGCTTTTAGTCTCATCTGAAGCTCCTCGAAGCTCAAATTCTTCAGCTGTTGGCAAAAATAAAAAACAAACATAAGTGTTAAAAAAACAACAACAAAACACAGGACACACTCAAGCACAATGACGACAAGAAAGTAGCCATGGTCCTAATCTCCATGGTCCATAGAAAAATCATGATTTAGTAACCAGAGATTTTAATGCAGGGTGTGCCATTGTGAAGCTGTAAACTATAAAGAGGATCTGTGAACTGATTTTATTATTCAAAAGAGAGGGGTCAGCACTTTATTTTATATTGAGAATAGAGAAGATGTGAAGTCTGAACTGGTCCTGCTGGTAACATGTACTGAAATGTCCAATCTATTGGTCATTTGCTTCTTTATAAGCAGAACACAGAAAAAAGGTGATCCTCTTTGATAATATCCATACCTTTTAAACAGGACCCATAGACAGCAACTGTCAAATTTATATTACTAAATATATATATATATATATATATATATATATATATAAAATGAACTTTAGGTAAATTTTTTCTAATCTTTCAATGTTGTAGTTTCCAAACTGGTCACTAGGCTTAAAACTAAGAAGATGTTCTGTTCTGAACAGATTACTTTCAGTAAATTTTCTATAGAAACAGATTAAAATAAAAGAAAGAACATATTTCAGTATCTGGTTCTAATCACTTAAACAATCTAGAGGATATATTTCCTTTAAAGAAGCTCCAAGGATAGGCAGAAAAGCTGTCTGGTCAAAATTCGTGAACAGATTTTCCTTTGTACGGGTCAAGTCCTGCATCTGGATGAGCATCCTTGTGTACACAAAAGCTGAGTAAGCAGCGGTCCCCAGGATCTCCTCTTGGGGACACCATTATGACACTCCACTAGCAGTATACATGCCCTGCATGCTCAGCATTAGTTCTTTTACACAATAAGACCCCATGTAAAGTGCATTTGGAGCGTGCGTTCACCCGTCCTTGCGCACTCCTGAAAAGTCATTCAGGATCCCTCTAGTGTTGTAAACAACGCTGTGAACATTGGCAGCGTTCCCCATCCAGCATCTTTAGCTTAGATGATGGGAGGTCACCAAGAGTCCTCTCATTAGCAAACCCACTACAGAAGGAGATTTCCTAATGCATGGAGGTCCACTAGAGGTCAATTTCCCAATCTGATCATAATTACGGATACGTCAAGAGCCTGGAGGAAATGGAGGAAGCAAAGCTTTATATTGGAAGAGAAGGATTTGCCTAGCAAGGATGGAATTTTTTTTTGTCTTTTAATCCTGACAAAAAAAATTCTGTTATTCCAATAACTAATAGGACAATAATAGAGTCTAGATATGCAACCAGAAAAAGGAAAAGTACAGAGGTATATAGTGAGCAATTGGTACTGGAAAATACCAAACAAGTAAATGCACTGATGGATGGAAAGGTGGTGTCAAATGTCCGGTATGAGTCGATAGCTGTGCATCAATGTGTAAAACAAATAATTCATAATGTAAAGAAGAAAGAGAAACGGAGCACTCACACGATCACTGTCCTTCGGATCAAAATGCTGAAATGGAGGTCCCGATTCTGGTGACTTCTGCAGGGAGGCGATGGTGGGATTGGGGAGCTCAGATGCTGGCCACGATCCGTATCGGCGCCCCCTACAGAAGTCACCGGCATCGGGACCTGCATTTTGAGCCGAAGGACAGTGAGTGCTCTGTTTCTCTTTCTTCTTTACATTATCAATAATAGAGTCTGATTTGTGAGGTTATCTGTCCATGTAAAGGAGTTCCTAATGAATATGACCACATAAGACCACGGGGCCAATTACCTGGACTAATAACTTCCTCTCAAGTATACGTACACTATATCCTGTCTGTTTTCACACCGTTCTGTACTCTCACACTGTTCTGAACGTCTCCAAGGAATTATTCAATTATTCAAAGGCCACTCTGGACATCACTGTCATGGAGTGAGAAGATTTCTGGTATCCTGCAGGGTGTTATTTTAAAGAAAGCTGCCAGAAGATGCTGTATCGATCTGAGCTTACACATACTATATTTTGCTATCAGAGCTTCCGGACATAAATAATGGCCTCATAAAGCTGCTGTCTGGCCCATCAAAAAGAAAAATCCTCCACTATGATGAATGAATGCGGGAGAACACTTCTCTATGTAACACCCACAGCATTATTTACAGGTCACTGCTACTAGCACCTGCCTTGTGCGGTGTCCGGTGTCTTAAATCCTAAGATAAATCAGCGGTAGTAAGTAAAATTAATAATTATTTTTAAAGGGTCACCAGAGCTCCTCATTGTAGTTACACAGTAGGATGTCACTCAGAAGCCTTTGGAATTGCCTTGAATTCTGCAGTCACATAGTCAGATTGTAATATCACAAATACAGACAAAGACAATGTAAAGAAACTGTTGTGCCATTTATTCAGAACACTGAGTAAACACCCACAGAGTGAAGGAGAAAACGCAGATGAACCCTTGAATTGAAAGGAAATCATTCATCAGTATCACCTGCATTAAAGGGGTATCACCTGCATTAAAGGGGCACTCCGCTGCTCAGCATTTGGAACAAACTGTTCCGAAAGCTGGAGTCGGCAGCTCGTGATGTCATAGCCCCGACCCCTCAATGCAAGTCTATGGGAGGGGGCGTGACGTCCGTCACGTCCCCTCCCATAGACTTGCATTGAGGGGTCGGGGTGTGAAGTCATGAGGGGGCGGGGCTATGACATCACGAGCTCCCTGCATCGGCTCCAGCAGTGGAGTAACCCTTTAACCTGTTACACGCTTGTAGTGCTGGTGATAGTGATGACATTGATACTTACTGGTCCTGCTTCATGCCTCCATTCTGCCACAATCACCATTTTTACATTATACGCAATGACCTGCTTGGTGCACATGGGGTTGGGGGTGTGGGGTGTGGAATGGAGCAATGGATTCCCCCAATAACCTGTTGATTCTCCTTTAACAGCAATCAATTCTGCCGTACATTTTCTATAGTTGTACGATAATGCCAAAGCACTTCAGTAGGATTAAAGGGGTTAGCATGGACTTTAAAAAGCTGTTACTTTCTTCTAAAAACAGCACCGTACTTGGCCTTAGTTTGTGTGTGGTATTGCAGCTCAGTTCTATTGAAATGAATGGAGCAGAGGTGTAATATCACGGACAACCTGAGGACAAGTGTGGTGCTGTTTTGTGGAAGAAAGAATCCGTTCTTTAAATCCTGGATAACCCTGGATTTCACCTACGGGCCAATGTAATTTCTCAACACTCGATAATATACTGTTGTTTGGCAAGTATGAATTTAGGGAGAAGTATAATGTAGAAAAACTCACTCCCTATCCAAAGAATAGGAAATAAGTTTTAGATCACATGGGGGTCTGACTGCTGGGACCCCTGCGATCTCCTACATGGGATCCTGACTCTCCCCAGAAACATTGGCCGCTGCTTCGTTTAATGTGTCATAAAGCAAACCCTTTAAGTTTTCTTCAACAAATGTGGCATTGTATACTGTCTGCTACATGACAAAAATGGTTGCATCCATCATTTTACAATCAGATATCTGGTAGGGATCGACCGATATTGATTTTTAGAGCCAATACCGATAACCTGTGAACTTTCAGGCCGATAGCCGATAACTTATACCGATATTCCGTGCATTTTAATTCCCCCCCCCCCCCCCCACAAATATCCTTGGTAAAATGAGGGTGCGTGTGGGTATACCCTGATAAACAGTTTCTGGCCCCGCAGAAGCCGCTGCACATCAATGATTTAAAGCGGGCGCTTTAAATCAATGAACTGCAGTGGCTTTTGAGGAGCCAGAGACCACCATCCGCTACTATACCCCCTGCCTGTCCTGGGGTCCCGAGTCCAACCACCGATGTTGCCCAATTGCCTCCCCCTGCCTATCCTCTGGCCAGAGACTGCCGCTGCCCCATTGCCTGCCCCATTCCCGGTTTTATAATTACCTGTTGCCGGGGTCCGTGCTACTTCTGGCTCCTGCGGCGTCCTGCGCTGTTGCAGTGCGCTGCGCAATGACGAGTGACGTCCTCAAAGCGTTATATCCGTCCGTGGCCCGGCGCACAGTGACAGCTCAGGACGCCGCCAGAGCCAGAATTAGTTCATTGATTTAAAGTGCCCTCATTATCGGCAGGTTAGATGCAGATACAGATAACTTAGAAAATCGTGAATATCGGCCGATAATATCGGCCAATCCAATAATCGGTCAATCCCTAATATCTGGGCCACAAATCAAGTACCCAACTCTGGGTAGGTGTCTGTGTTCTTCCAGCTATGAACACTTCCTCTAGAAGAGGACAAATACTAGGAAAGATTCCCCATTGCCCTTCTCTAGAGAATATATTCCTCCTCATATCAGAAATTTTAAAGTGGAAATACACACATAGTACTCCAGTACCTCTAATGTACACTGCAGCCTGATGCCGCAATAATCCCATTCATCACAATGTTACACCGTGACATCCGCACATTCCTCAGACACACAATTATTCCCTATAAGGCTCAGTATTCCTTTATAAAGAGGCAGGCCTGACATGAGGAATCCATCAGGACGCAGTTCAGCTGCATTTACAATCCTTGCTCAGTCTTGTCACAGTCCATGGAACTTTATAGTCTCATTAGAATTACCCCAGAAAATATGGTCAATAAATCTGTGCAACTACCGCAGCATTTTATCTCTAAGAGAAGACAAAGTCGCACACTATGACATTAATGTCACTTATTTACTGGCCAGATTCATGGATTGTCTTACTGATGTGCACTAGTGTGTAACTATATGGTATATGCCCCCTTCAGTTACAGCAGTGGAATGGTCACTATATAGATAAGGCAGCAGTCCTGCTATTACACTTATTACTATTTTGGAGAGCGAGACAGAGACAGACAGAGCCAGAGACGCAGCCAGAGACGCAGCCAGAGACGCAGCCAGAGACGCAGCCAGAGACGCAGCCAGAGACGCAGCCAGAGACGCAGCCAGAGACCCAGCCAGAGACCCAGCCAGAGACCCAGCCAGAGACACAGCCAGAGACACAGCCAGAGACACAGCCAGACAGACAGAGACACAGCCAGACAGACAGAGACACAGCCAGACAGACAGAGACACAGCCAGCCAGACAGAGACACAGCCAGCCAGAGACACAGCCAGCCAGAGACACAGCCAGCCAGACAGAGACACAGCCAGCCAGACAGAGACACAGCCAGCCAGACAGACAGACACAGCCAGCCAGACAGACACAGCCAGCCAGACAGCCAGACAGACACAGCCAGACAGACACAGCCAGACAGACACAGCCAAACATTCAGACAGACAGCCAGACAGACAGACACAGCCAGACAGATAGACAGACACACTCAGACAGACACACACACACAGACAGACACTGTTTTGTTTCTGACATGGTAGGGGGAGATGTACAAAAAATTTTTGGGGGATGACTAATTGGGGCAGACAGGTTACTAATGCTATATACTTCAACAGCATGTTTATTTTTAAATGACGGAGTACCCCTTTAATTTTAAACTATGAGCGCTGCAGACCTGTTGACTTGGCCAAAAAACTTTCAATACAAAGATAAAACTGTATCCGTTAAGCTTGAGCTACAAATATGACTACTTCCTTCTACTGTTAAGGCATAGATAGATGTCCATCGAGATTTAGGAGAGACCATCTACTAGTCATTCACAGCCCATTATTTTGTGCTACAGGCTGAACTATTCAGACATGATGAGAAGACGCTATGATGTCCCCAGACACCTGCTGACACAGAGGTTCAGAAAAAAAGAGGAAACCGCTGAAAAGAGTAGAGCAACTTGACATTTATGACTAACTATTCTGCTCTATTTCTTGAATATCCCATAATAATACATTTCCATATGACTTCTGCTTTAAGTAGTAGTTTAACACATCTTGGCTTTTCTTTTTCGCTAAATTGCAAGATGGGAATGAAAATGTGATTTTTCAGTAACTAACCCATCATTTTCACAGATTCCAATTGAAAACTATATCAGAGTCTCCACAGTAGTACATTGGCAGAACAATAAGTAGGGTTGCTGCTCCCTAGTGTGTTCTTCTGATATTACAGGACTGCAGATTCACATAATATGGGAGTGATAAAATATACTAAAAATTGGACTACCTTTGAGACATACCTAATGTATGGGACCATAAACACAGCCCTCTCTGTAATGTATCACGCCTGATAAAAGTTTCACGCTCTATATGGCTGGTCACGTTCTTCCAGCTTTTCACAATAAACTTGTATGAATACCAATTCCATATGAAGCCCTCCTCCTCTGCTACAAATTCTGCTTTCGCCTACCATCAGGGAGTTTAGCATTTCCAATGCTCCTTATACATTTATGCATATGCACAACAAACCACGCCGACCGCCTGGATAATTCGCCATAACTGCACGCAGACCTGCATTTCAATGACTGACCCGTCCACATTCATGACGCAAAGCATAAATGTGTAATGCTTGAAGACTGCCATGCCAAAGGGAAGAAAAAAAATAAAAAAATGTATATTATACACACACACACACACACACATATATATATATATATATATATATATACACACATATACACACACACACACATACTTTTTGCAGAGGTATCAATAAGTAATACCGGGACACTCGTAATCCGTAACAAAACAGCTCTACTGCAATGTTATTACTTCCTTGAACTGCATGTACCCACTCTGTACAGGGCTGAAGTGTCTCTCCAATGCCTCAGAACATAGGGAAAACAAAAATTAAAGTGACACAAACAACAGGCCAGGAGATAATACTGTGCTTAGAGAGCATATCAGGCTGAAAAACACTTGTCACAGCCACCGCATTATGGAGGAATGAGAAAAGTATGTAACCAGGCAACCGGACGGACAAACCGAAGTCTAGCAAAACTAGTGAAAATAATAAAAAATTGATATTCTTGTACAGGGGTTAGAGATGGGTTTGTATTAGAGATGAGCCGAATCACCCGAATTTGATCCGAATTTTAGTATTTTTCCCCGCTCTTCGAACACAAGCCTTTACTGGTTCGGCTTGCGTGAGCAAGTAAATAGCGTGAAAAACCTGAAAGCATGCTTATTTGGCGGACGAAAAAAAAAGCACGTTGGCCCGGGAGGCGGTGAGATGATGACGGGACATCAGCATATCACATGATAACCCAGGTCTATCATGTGATTTGCGGCTTACTGTGTTAGGCCAATAGGACACAGCAAGAGGGGGGGAGGACATTTTTACACAGATAAGAGGGCAGTGACATCACTGGAACTGCTGGAAGAATCCTACAGGGGCTCCTATACACCAAAACAGCATATAAGAGGACATTCTAATCACATACTGTTCCTGAACCAGCTACAGTAGCCAGTGAGATGCATTCATTTGTGCCACCCACCCACAAAGCATATTCAAGTGGCAACTATATATCTATAGGGCCTGTCAATATTAGGGGTGCACATGCACCGAAATTTTGTCTGCCGAATAGTATTGTCCGAAAATGGCCCTTTTTTTTTGGGGGGGGGGGGGGGTCGACTCAGGGACTTTGCGCACCAGGACGTGCCTGTATGCCCTGAGTCTCCCTGCGGCTATGACATGAATGCAGGAGTTGCGCTTGCATCATAGACCGCGGGACCAGCAAAGGACCCACTGGTAATGCCAGACATCAGCAATCGCCGCGGGGATCGTATCAGTTAAAATGGCGGCCGGAGGTCTCCTCACCTGCCTCCTACTGCCATAATAGGGTCTTCTTCTCTGGCCTGCCATTGAGAAGACCACAGAAGTAGATAATATAGAAGTTGAAAATATGTCAGGTCAGAAGCTCTGCAAAAAAAGTGGGCGGGGCAATGTATTTTCGGTTTTCGGCCAAGCACAGCCTAAATTTTCGGTTTCGGCCCAAAATTTCCCTTTCTGTGCATCCCTAGTGAATATAATAGATTTCCGCAAACACCTTCAGTACTTATTGTGCTGTCATCTCTGCCACCCAAAAAGCGTGCAAAGCGTTGAAACTTAGATTTGACAAGTAGGTTGGTGAAAATGTACCCAAAAGGAATAAAACCAACTAGGGCTCCAGCTAACCATTATTTAAATAATAGATTAGTTGTCAATAATTTCATCGATTAATCGATGTACAGGATCATTAACATTTTATTTATAGTTCAGACAGTTACCCACCTGGCAATATCAAATATGCAAAAAAAAATAATTCATTTTTGTTTTCAGTTTTCTTGTATACAATAGGAAAGAGGGGGTTAATTTTTATTGAGGGAGGGGCTTATTTACATTGCAATAAAACTAGTCTGTACACTAAATAAAATAAAGGCAAGAATCCAACGGCACTCGCAACATGGATGAAATATTCACATTTATTGTACTAACATCAGGGTAGGCAGACAAATGTGCAGGGAGCGAGCAGACAGATCGGAACGGCATCCGTTTCGCGCACACCAGCCGCTTCTACTGGTCCCTAGTCTGTACACTGCTTCTAAACTGCGCACAGAAAGTAAGCCGTGGCCAGGGTCCAAGTGTAGGAACTACTTCTCTATGTAGGCATATGGAGTGTCACCACAAGGCCATGTGGGACGGTCAAGACGCCCCACAACATGAGGAAAACGCTGCTGCTACTGATTTTCCTCCAGATCCCTCCCAACTGTCTAATAACCAAGCCTCATTTTCTGGATTTTCCCCATCAGTGTCGTACCCTCCTCCCCGATCCCGTCAGTTATCTATTGAGAAATCCATGTCCTCCAGACAACAGTATTCTCCTATTCACCCTGTTGTAGTGTGCCTCAATTCGTACCTGGCAAGGTTGTTGGTGGCGCAGGCCCTCCCATACCATCTTGTTGACTCTGGAGCCTTCAGTCAACTAATGGGGTGTGCCCAGCCCAAGTGGCGCGTACCTAGTCACTATTATTTTACAAAGAAAGCTGTCCTTGCTTTGCACAATCATGTAGCGGAGAGGGTGGGCCACTTGTCTGTGCAGAACAGTGCATGCCACAGTAGCTACGGCCAGGGGCAATACATGGCCAAACAATAGTTTTGCTCTCTTGCCTGGTCCGCCTGGCTGGGGAAAAATTCAAATAGAATTTTTTGGAATCCTGCTGCTTGTAATTTTATTGGTTTCTCAATCTGCTGCTGTACGCATAATACTACAACATCCTCCTGTAAACCACTGACATGCTGAAGGTTGCTGTTGCAACCTCCATGCAGCTAGCCAGGCCTGAGTCAACTGACTGCCCAAATTGATATAGATTTTAAAGGTGCCTCAACCTGCTTCTTTACGCAGACTACTACAACTTACTGCTAGTAGTTTCAGCCAGGTCTACATGAGGCCAGAAGAAGTGCACCTGCACGAAACCTACCGGTTTGCAGCCTCTGACCTTCCCGCACCATCCCGGCTTTCCATGGCGACTTCAAGACGCTGATTTTGTACAGTGCGGCGAGTTGTTGGATTTCACCTTTCTCTTCTGTATTTGAATTACAAAAAAAATCTTATTTCTTTAAAAATGTTCAAAAGTGGGAAACTACACCATAAATATTTAGCTTTTTCATACAAAAGCTGATTTCTTCTTTGGTTAAGAGCAAAGCTTCAAATCATAAGTCCAATTCACATAGGTTTGGTGTAAAATGGATTTGTGTATAGATTCCATATGGTGTGTGGCTACACAGACTTCTGTAGTTGTTATGCAGTCTTATTGGGAGATGTATGGATATCCAGCCCTAACATCTGTTAAAAGGGGTAGTCCGGATGGCAAAAGTTATCCATATTTTGTCCTTTCATGGCCAGACCAGCTGTATTGTAATATACACATATTACTTGTCCTGGGCTGTTTTCCCTGTTGGAATATGCTGTGAAAGGCAAGAAGTAAAGAAAAACCTATCATACTTTGTCCCCCCGACCCGAGACAGAGATCATGTGACACTTTGTACTGATTTTCAGGATCCTTGTCTTGTAGGCCACGCCCCTTTCTGACAACTTTTCTATTACAGCTCGTAAAGCCACACACCTTCTGACATCATAACTGCAAACTACACCCCTTTATAGCTGGGCAGAGGAGGGTGGTGCATTGGGGAACAGTAACTGGTGAAGCCAGGAGGACTATATAAGTCTATTCCACACCCTGTGGAGTACTTTATTTAGTTTTTGGTCCCCAAATAACTAAGTGTCAGACCCAGCAGATAGTCGATTGAAATAATTTTGTCTCTAGTCGATTATTAGCATGCAGAACATTAGTTACTGTGTGTAAACATAACCTTATAGCTTTCATAAACCATGACACAGCATTAGGGCTTATTTGCAGAAAAAACCCTACACATTAATAGTTTCCAATAATCACTATTTTTTGACATACAGCAGTGTGCAGTATATACCTCAGCAGTAAAGGATCACTAGAGAAGAGAGGCATTAGTCTGCTGTCAGGCAAAGGCTTCATCTTTTAAAATGATATCTCGGACTTTAGAACATCATGAAAAGCTTTTGAAAATCTGACGGGAAAGTGCAGAAAAATGTCAAGACGTGAAGCCTCAGGAGCTTTAAAAAAAATTCTTAATATATGCGTAGCGCGGTGAATGTGCAGCTCAGGAGTGTGACACAATATACATCCGCTTTTTAAAGCTGCTCTTGAACTAGAAAAGTCCACATTTCATCTTCTTTCCACTTTTCAGGGCTGCTCTCTCCATGAGGGGAAGTTTGAAAGGGAAAAAGATAATAAACCGGAGAATTCACAAATTCTTCTTAAAATGTTACATAAAATGTGAAAGCGGCTTCATATGGCAGAGGGAAGGAATACATGCCGCCAAATCACATCAATAGAACGCATTATGTTCCTTGTTCTCCTGAGTTGCAGAACAATAGGATACAGATAGCCGTCACCCTCTGAAAGATACCATCATACACTCAGCTTCTTGACAACCTATTCACAAAGTCTCTTTAAAGAGACAATAAGGTACATAGGTAATATAGGTAACCTAATACAGAAAATGTGTCAGTACTTGAAACAAGTGGCATGTAGATGACTTACCGTCTTCTGTATGGTGAAACAACAGGGTCATACTGTATGGCTTCTGTGTGCTGCTATACAGGCCCTAACAGGTGCTCCACATATGGAATTATTTTATCAAAAAATAGCTCCACACATACAGCATGTTCTACTGGAGTCATAAGAATCTGTTCTCTGAAACTTTAAACAAACAAAGCAACAGCAAAGGCTACAAAGTAGTTCTAATAAAGCTGTGTGCCTGAGGCCTTAAATGGGCAGTCATTCAAAAAAAAAAACTTTCGGTATTTTAAAAGGGACATCAAAAGTGTGACATCAATCCCATAGACCGAATATTACAAGTAACACATGATATCATGAAGAAACAAGATACCGGTCATGTACTGAAACAAACCACCTGCATACCCCAAAATACGTTTCACACTAAGGATTCATTAGGGGGCATCCACTGATTAAGTCTTGGTACAAAATGTACGTTGGGTATGCAGGTGGTTGTTTTTAGCAGTGTCTCTTATAGTGCTGGGCGGTACGACCAAAGATGTGCATCACAGTATTTTTCAAACTTATGGCGGTTCCACGGTATATGACTGTATTTTAAATTCTCAGCCACTGTGCGCTGGGGAACTAATCATATATGACCTGTGGACGCTACTCTGCTTTCCCCCCCCCCCCCCCCCCCCCCCACCGAATCAACTATCAGCTGCAGTGTTGTCTCCACATTGGGGGACTAATCATGTTACCCGCAGGCGCTACACTCTCCTCCTCCTGTGAGCCGCGGCGCTGGAAATGAATGAATTGTGAGCCGCGGGAGGCAGGATGGAGAAAGGAAGCTGTCCCCTCCCCCTGCAAGTGCTGAAATCCAGTGGGCGGTGACAGCTTCCGTTCTCTGAACTGAAGTCCTGTGCCTGCGGATCACAACTCATTCAAACTCATTCATTTCCAGCGCTGCAGCTCACAGGAGGAGAAGGAGAGCAGCGCCTGTGGGCAGGGCAACATGATTGGTTCCCCGATGTGGCGACAGCGCTGCGGCTGATAATTCATTCAATTGGGGGATCCTGACCGGTATTGCAGTATAGGGAAAAATTCATATTGTACAGAAAAAAAAACACACCGGTATTCGGTATGAACCCCATACCCAGCACTAGTCTCTTATCTTTTGCTGCCACTGTGTCTTCATTATATCATGTGTTACCTGCATCTTTCATTTTTGTTACTATTCCAGTAAACTGTTAATTTATTCTGAGATTGTTGACATTAGATACCTATATACAGATACTTCTTTTTGTGCTTTACCGTTGCTCGGCTGTTACCACCATCCATTCTTCTGTTAGTCCAGCCTGGTGCCTCATATTCCTCCTGTGCTTTTTACCCTACCTCATTTTTTAAGTTTTAAACTATATTCTATTATTATATCATTATATTTATATTAACCAAAAGTTTAAAAAACTGAGCACATACACACAAATGTTGGAACATACTACTTGCTGCCAGAAAATGCAAACAATACTGCACAGAGAATACAATAAAGAGACCATGGCAAGAGAGAGCGAGAAACGACTCCATGAGCTCCAGCAGAATAGACAATTCCTCTGTAGCTGTATACTGAGCTATAGACAAGTCTAATAATAGCTCAATCCTAAACAAGGGTCAGGATCTCTGCACTAATGACAAGTGATTAAACCTAATGAGAGCACATTCTAAGGGCGCATTTCTTTAAAAGAAGCCTATTACATAAATTTTTTTAAAAATCACTACTAATAAATGGAGGGGTAACATGACTTATCTAAAAGGTATTCCTGTTGAAAAGCATGGTCATTTGGACAACCCTTGTTCATTGATGCCATTAGGATATTGGGACACAAGAGAATAAAGATCACCTACTTGAAGAACCACTGAAAAGAGAGGCTCCTGCTCTGTTGGACTACACACACCCACATATTACATAGTTGCCTTTTTATTAGAATGAAAAAAAGTATAAGGCCAGCTGGGTTCACACCAAGTTTTTGCAATGCAGTTCCCGTATATGTTTTCAATTAGAAATCCGTTTTGCATCCTGTACAGTTTTGTCAGTTTTTTTTCCCCGTACCCAAAACCGTAGCCTACCACGATTTTTGGTCCAGGTGAAAAACCATATTGAAACGTACAAGTTTTTTTTTTTTTTTAACATGGGAGTCAATGGGGACCGCACAGAACCGTATGTGAGTACGGTTCTATCCGGTTTTCACCATACGGTTTTTGACTTTGCACAGGTTTTCTTGAAATTTCAATCAAACAAGTGAAACTTTTTTCATAATGGAGTGATAAGTTAAGAACGTATGCGTTTTTTCTTGAAAAAATGGATGCAACCGGACATCATTTTTCAAACCGTGTACGGTTTTCAACTGTATATGGATTAAAGTTTGTACACACGTTTTGATACAGTTTAGTCCGTTTTTGAGGAATCCATTTATTTTATTTTTTTTTAATCAAAAACTTGATACGGGAACTGTATTGCAAAAACGTGTTGTGAACCCAGCCTAAAACATATAGGCCCTGATTTACTAAGAGTTGAGTGAAGTTTTCTTTGTGGGTTTTAATTCCCTACATTTTTTTCCACGGAATTTACTAAGGTTTCCCTACATTTTGCACTTTTCCCTACATTTTGCTTTTTTTTTTATTTACTTTTTACACAAGTTCTGATCTGTAGGGTTTTCCTCAGCTCAAATCCACTACATTTTCTGTGGAAACTTAGTATATATGCTGGGTTTTTGTGAAAATGTCGAGGACATGCCCCCTTTTATGTGACCATGCCCCTTTCCTGACGGTCATGCCCATTTTTCTCTCAGTAAAATAGAATTGGTTGGGTTTTATCATTTCTGGCGCAATGAGACAGAATTATGGCGCAATGAGACAGAATCTGTCGCAATGCGCCAAAATCTGGCGCACACCTCGACAAAACATGTCGGGTTTACAATAGTAAGTCAGGGCCATTGTCTGTAGCAGTCAGTGAATGATAAATCTGAATGGAGCATGTTGACCCCTGCACGGAGCGGCAGCTGACCGGCCCCCTCCATGCATCTCTATGGGAGAGCAGGAGAGACCCGGACACTATCTACAGCTCTCCCATAGAGATACAAGGAGGGGGAGTGTCGCGTTGTACGGGGTCGGCACGCTCCGTTTCTGGGGAGATCCGGGGTGCTGTGCAGGAGATCGCAGGGGGATCCCAACAGTCAGACCCCAGAAATCCGACACTTATCCCCTATATAAAGTATAGGGGATAAGTGTTCCTGCAACACAGTACTCCTTTAAAGATTACATCTGCTGGATCACTGGCTATCAGTTGTTCCCAACACAAAAAAAAAGGTTGACCAGAAAGAACAATTTACTGAAAGGGCAAACATTATAAAATATCTAAAAATATCTGGAATGTTTTTTCTTGTAATAATATTTGGTTACAGGATGAAACAAATTGTTATTGGTTAGAAACTATAGTTTTACAATCATCTTTACTGGTACCATCATTTAAGGGAATTCCCTTCTTGATATTTATGAAATATCCACAGGATTTGCCATAAATGTCTAATAGATGCTGGTACACCCTGTGGGACCTGCACTTTCCTGAAGAATGAGAGCCCGGTCAGCCTGTAAGATGGAGGTGGTCCGAAAGAAGAAATTATCCAAAACAGCCTGTGCTACATAGTTAATGTTCCCCTGACTTTGCTGGAAGTTACACCATCGGCACAGCACCGTAAGCTACGCTGGTTATGCAATTCCCTTTCATGAAAAGAGACATATCATGTAGAAAGATAAATTTATAATGTTACAGGTTTGAGTGTTAGCCACATGCACATATCTATGGAGAGGTGTACAGACAACACTGTCTATCTCTTAATAGCGATCATCTGCAGAAGATGGGCTTGGATAGCAATGCAGCACGATTCTTAGATCAATAAACTTCAGAAAGATATTAGTTCATATAATGTATTTAGCTATTTCAAGGTTGAAGCCAGAGATGCTTGGGCTGTCTCAAAATCTTTAAAGCATTCACTGAAAGAGGCATAAAGCAGTATGATAAATGGTTGGGTGTCACTTTGTTGGAAGGGCTTGAAAAGTCTTTGTATTGATTCATACTAAAGTAATAACATTTACAACTTCTTACGAGAAGTCCGCATTTAAACTAAGATCAGGCTAGGGTTTCTGAATTTTGGCTACACACCCATAACTGTGTTAAGACAAAAGAAAATATATACAAGCAGACTAAGGCTTCTAGTCTAGTGGGTGAACAGAAGTACTGGAGGCTCAGAAGAAAGTTTTCTTTTCTGTTTACTCACTTCTAGAATAATAGATATCTTCTTGCTGGCGCCATATTAAAGGGGTATTCCAGGCAAAACCTTTTTTTTTTTTATATCTATCAATTGGCTCCGGAAAGTTAAACAGATTTGTATATTACTTCTATAAAAAAAATATTAATCCTTCCAATAGTTATTAGCTTCTGAAGTTTTCTGTCTAACTGCTCAATGATTATGTCATGTCCTGGGAGCTGTGCATGATGGGAGAACATCCCCATAGGAGCTGCACAGCATGTCCCGGGACGTGAGTCATCAGAAAGCAGTTAGACAGAAAACAACAACTCAACTTCGGAGCTAATAACTATTGGAAGGATTAAGATTTTTTTTAATAGAAGTAATTTACAAATCTGTTTAACTTTCCGGAGCCAGTTGATATATAAAAAAAAGTTTTGGCCTGGAATACCCCTTTAATATAATTCTAGTAAATAGAAAAGAGATCAAAAAGTGACTAGTGGCCACTTTACCTGGAGAAATCCTGGATGTGCATCATAAAGGGTTCCTACACGTTCACATAACTTGTCAGAAGTTGTGATTGGTGGGGTCTGGCTGCTGAGACCCCCACCAATCCCTAAAAGAAAGTGCTGTGCCCTTTCCTTTCTACTTGGCTTTCCTTGGTAATCGGAGTACACAGTGAAAGTCTATAAGGAAAGAAGAGCAGTAACTAAGGAACACAGCGCTTAAAGGAGCACTTGGAACCATTTGTTCTCACAAACTGTCTTAACAGCCAGATCCCCACCAATGACAACACCTTGACATGCCAGATCTTATGTGAACATTTAGATACACTTACCCCTGCCCTTTAGCCCTTCCACAGACTGACAGTCAACCACCTGCACGGAACACATTTTTGAGTTATAGCAAATTTGAGAAAAACACAACATAGTACTTACCAACTTGCAGTTCATAAATATTCAGTTTTTATTGGCAAAACAGAAGACACAAAGGATACCTATTAGGGATCGACAGATATCGATTTTTTAGGGCAGATACAGATAATCTGCGACCTTTCAGGCCCATAGCTGATAACTTATACCGATATTCCGGTATAAGTTATCGGCTATTTCTCACTGCTCAGCGGAGACGGTCTTTGGCCGGGGCATTATCGGCATATCGGCAAGGTAATTGCCGATACCGATAATGTCCAAAATCGTGAATATCGGCCGATAATATTGGCCAAACCGATAATCGGTCGATCCCTAATACCTACCCAGAGCAGGAAGGGATAACATTCACTAATTATGCGGGGGCATGCCACTGAAGGAGACTGCCTGTTTCACGTGAATGAAAAGTAATTCTTCTGGCACACAAAACAGGCTGTCGCCTTCTTCTGGCTCATGAAAGAGGCTGTTGCCTTGAGCAACACATACCTGGTGTACTCTCCCTGCGCTAGATATGTATACTTATTTTTTTTCTTCTGTTTTGGCAATAAAGTCTGAAGATTTATGATCTGCAGGAAGCACATTTGTTTTCTCTTTAAATTTGCTATTAAGTTAACAGCCTCTCTTCTATGAGCTGTGTTTAAGCACTCCCAAGAACATTAGATGGAATGTTTATCTATAAGATATATAGCTCTCATACACACTGAACGTTGTTTGTCTGGAGGAGCATTGCCTGGTGGACAAGTCTACCCTGGTTGTCCTAATTTTGAATTATGTCTAACAACAAACTATGTAAACCCTATGACTATTTCTATAGCATTGTACTCTCTCTCTCTCTCTCTCCAACAGCTGCTCCTGCTCCATTCAAACCATGAACTAATGATCCTGTTTTTATGATCAGTCCCCCACCAATGGTCAGTTCCCCAATGACCGTGAAAGTAATCTAAATCTTACAGACCACACAGAAAATACTTTAGTAAATAGTCTTCTCCCCAACACCCCAACGAATTTTACATGACGTTTCTAATGAAACTTCCAAAGAAGATAATTTTGAACATAGCCTAAAGCAGAAGTCTCAAACTGTGGCCCTCCAGATGTTGCAAAACTTCAACTCCCAGCATGCCCGGACAGCCAACGGCTGTCCGGGCATGCTGGGAGTTGAAGTTTTGCAACATCTGGAGGGCCACAGTTTTAGACAACTGGTCTAAAGCCACACCTTCAATAGCGGTCAGCCAAATGTTAGTTTGGCCAACAGCTATCTCGCTCTATCCCAACATACACTCAGCTAAGCGTTGCTCTGTTTCTAAAAGGAGAAGGTAAAGTTGCTGCCCGATTCCTCTAACAGCGGTGTATCTCGAGACAAAAAAAAGGGCAGTTGAAATCCAACAAACCGGTCCAGACAGTACCAAATATTTTTAGACAAGTATTTATGAAATTACAATCTGCATTTGCTGTAAAGCTCAATGTAATATTTTTTATTACAAATGTGACTGAAGTTCTCTTCAAAAGGATAATAAAAAGGGTATTCCAACCCTAAACATTTATCTCTGATCCAGTGGATAAAAGTTACATTAGTAGGAGTCTGACAGCTGGAAACTCTAGAAAACTAAAAAAAAACAAGGAGTCCTGATCCCAAGTACAGTCAGGATGAATTTGAGCAGAGGTCAGCAAAAGGCTGTAATAGGACTCACCCCTCCATATTTACAATTTCATCTCCATCAGGTTAGGTAGCATGTGAGGCATTCTCCTGGACGTTAATGCTATCTAGGGTTACGTCAAGTTGGCTAGCTATTGTGTATAGTTACAGGATTTGGGCAACAACACGTCTCAAAGACAAACTTTCAAGAAATGCCAGCTCTTTCCAGACATTTAGTCAACTACAGAAATAGTGAGTGCCTCTTGAAATAATACACAGTACTCATTCTTACAGCTGTAAAATAACAGTAATCTCTGGTGTAATGGATCTGTGAGGCCTAAATTACAATGTGGGTTGTGGGAGATTTGGGAGTCTTTATACAGAAAAGTCTCCTATGATATCTGACAAAACTCCCCTCTAAGTGCAGCGAAGAACCAAGAACCAGGCTTTTATCTATAGTGGTGGTTACCACAACAATTTACAGTATATCATGCTATGAAGTGACGGCTACAGGAAACTAAATAGTAGTTATCCTAAACAGCAGCACTATTTCTGGCTTCAGTCAAAAAGTTGAGCATGGGGTGTGTCACTGTCATAAACTACACGTAATCCTCATCATCACTACTATAAAGAAAGAGTAAATGTGCATAGATAGAGTAGGGTGAATCTTCACCACCAATACTAAAATAGGGCACTATTATAATTAAGAATAATTATTTGGAAAACCTCTAAGGATTAGTATAATATAGACATTTGCTAATATATATTACCCTGTTAAACACGTTCTGGACTGTACTGTCACTTCTAGTAAAAATAATGGATACAACAATGAATACGTTTTAGAAGTCGGTGTCAACTTCCATCCCACCATCCCAGAATTTTATTTAGATAAAAGGAGTTCCAAGAAAGGGAGATGAATCGCGCTGCCACAAGAAGTATATATGGGTAAATTTATTGCACACAAAGGATCCACGCAACGAGTTTCAAAGCCGGAACGGCTTTGAAACGCGTTGTGTGGATTCTATGTGTGTAATAAATTGACCCATATATACTTCTTGTGGCAACACGATTCATCTGCCTTTCTTAGATCTTCTTTTATCTATATTTGCGCCTGGACGCTGGCAGCCACGATTACAGGATTCCAGATCAAGCGCATTGAGTGTTGTGCCTCCATTCGCACAACTCGCATAGGTGAGTGCGTTTTGATTGGGCTCTTCACTATCTCATCCATCAGGTTCCATCCAGGGGCGCGCACCCTGTTCTCTTTTAGAATTTTAATTTAGGATTTCCTTTTTCCCCACTTCTTAGGCTGGGTTCACATTACGTTTTTACCAATACGGGACCGCATACAGCTGGGGCACATTTTTGCCCTGTATGTGGTCTTCCCACCGCACCTAAAACAGTAGTCGACCACGGTTTGAGGTGAGGTGGAAAACCGCATACGGGGCAAAAATGAGCCGACGGGAGTCAGCGTTTCACTCCGGTTGGCTCATTGAAATAAATTACATACGGGCGGCATATGGCAGGGATACGGGAGCGCAAGGTTTTAGCTCCCCCCAGCCGTATGTGGTCCCGTATTGGTAAAAACGTGATGTGAACCCAGACTTAACCATTGTTGGTAACAGATACACTTAGGAAGTGAACTCCTGTGGATACATCCCCTCTGAACATGAAGGCCGACATTTACATGTGGACGGTATAATTGGTACGAGGCTTATTGGTTGTACATAGTGCTGCATGAACACTATAGCGCTCCATTAACTATCTAACCTAGATGTTAACACAATACGATTTTTATTGTTGCCATAGCAACCAAAGAGGGCTATTAAAAGAAAAGCAGAATAAGCTGAAATACAATTGGAACTTGCCAGCTAGACGGATGAAGAAAAAAAAAAAAAAAAAAAGCAGCCAGTGGTTGCAAAGGCATTGTGCTGCTGGCAGGGATGTCTATGATATATTCTATGCAGGAGGCAAGAAGTAATAGACGTAAAGGATATGAAGCCAGATGAAAAAAAGATCATGACAACTTCTTCTGTTTAATTGCTATATAATATGAAAAGGTATCCCTGGTTCAGCATACATTAGAAAATTAAATAGGATACAAGATATATTATGTTATGTTTTAAAAAAATAAGTAAAAAAACACACACACAACAAAAAAGGGAACCCCTGTGTCATCTGATGACCACATAAGGCCCTATGCTAGGCATAAAACATAAAACAGTGAATCTGTTCTGCATAAAACCGTGAACCCGGAAATTTCCGACACTGGAGACACAGCCCTGCATACAATGCGGGTGCAGCGGGGGGTCCCAGCCATCAGACATTGTATCCCCTGTCCTCTGGATAGGGGATAAAAGCTTAGATCCCAGAATACCCCTTCAAATATAAAGTGATAATAGTGCAAACCCTCTCCGGATATAAAAATTTTATCAGAATACATGTGAAAAGTATAATGTGGCATTTAATAAAAAAAAATAAATGAGCAGAGATTATATATAGTATAGGAGCCTGGGGGCTGATGTACAAAACTAACCCTACTTGGATAGCCACTGCCTCATAGGAAATAGAGGAATGCTTACACAATTGTTACAAACCTCCAATGACTGGCCGTATTTCTGATATCTTATGACTACCGCATATACTCGAGTATAAGCCGATTTTTCGTACTGTAAACGCCCCCTCGGCTTATACTCGAGTGAACTCTCCGCCTGTCAAGCCCTTCATCAGTGGTCTTCAACCTGCGGACCTCCAGAGGTAGCAAAACTACAACTCCCAGCATGCTGGGTGTTGTAGTTTTGAAACCTCTGGAGGCCCGCAGGTTGAAGACCACTGCAGCCTTCATCATCATCCAGCCCCCCCCCCCCCCTTTTGTTTTGTACTCACCTCCCCTCGGCGGGAAGTTAGGGTGAGCTGGTCCAGGCCATCTATGCTGCAGGGACCGTCCGATGGGGAGGATTAGTCATTGCGGGCTGTCCATTTTCATCGGGGGGGGGGGGGGGGGGGGGGTCTTCTCCGCGCTTCGGGCCCGGTGTGTGACGTTGCCTTTACAACGACGCACAGGGACGTTCATGTGCAACGTCCCTGTGCGTCGTCGTCAAGACAACGTCATTAGTCTGGGGCCGGACCCGAAGCGCGTGGGAGGAGGCCCCCCGGTGAAAATGGACAGCCTGCAATGACTAATCCTCCCCACCGGATGGTCCCTGCAGTATAGATGGCCCGGACCAGCTCACCCTAACTTCCCGCCGAGGGGAGGCGAGTACAAAACAAAAGGGGGGAGTAGTCTTCAACCTGCGGACCTCCAGAGGTTTCAAAACTACAACACCCAGCATGCCCGGAGTTGTAGTTTTGAAACCTCTGGAGGTCCGCAGGTTGAAGACTACTGATGAATGGATTGACAGGCTGTGATGATGAAGGGGGGGGGTGATGATGTCGAAGGCCGCAGTGGTCTTCAACCTGCGGACCTCCAGAGGTTTCAAAACTACAACACCCAGCATGCCCGGACAGCCGATGGCTGTCCGGGCATGCTGGGAGTTGTAGTTTTGAAACCTCTGGAGGTCCGCAGGTTGAAGACCACTGATGAAGGGATTGACAGGCGGTGATGATGACGAGGGTCTGGATGATTACATGCGGGGATGATGTATTTCCCACCCTAGGCTTATAGTCGAGTCAATAACTTTTCCTGGGTTTTTGGGGTAAAAATAGGGGCCTCGGATTATACCCGGTCGGATTATACTCTAGTATATACGGTAAGCTACATTTCCAGTGTTTATATAACACGAAGGATATGTATTTCCTAGAACTTTATAAAAATAAGAATGTGAGATGAGAAAGGAGTAAACAGCTGATGGCTGATTTCAGCTCTGACCAGAGGGAAGGCGGCTTCTCTCAGAGCAATGACATAAAAGCACAGTGATTCCAGCCGGCAGCGCTAGTTAGTTCTGGCGTTCACACTGATAACACAGCCCAAATGTCTCCCAATTTATCACTAGCATTTCATCAGAAAGGGAATCTAGATAGGAGCTGTCCGCAACTGGAATTTAACCTAAACAACAAAAGGAGGATACAGGATTATAATAATCCTTAAGAGGAGCTGTTTGTACAGGAACAGCAAAGATTTTACAACTCAACATGATACATAAAACACAATGTAATCTGATGTAATACAATATACTGTTGTACATGCTCAGTAACATTCAGGTCTCATATCCAGTCAGTCACTCATTTATCATACATTTTATTATCCAATTAGATAAATTATAAATATATAGAATGAAGTCTGATAATACGGCCCTTCAGTCAGTAGACAACTACAATACAAAAGAGTATAATAATCTTTAGAGCCAAAATATTCCACGACACTTTGCAACATAGAAGAAATCAGGCCTTACACTGAATATAGAATTTTTCAAGATCAAAACCGCAGAGAGCAGAGACAACCAGGAGACCCATCCACTTCTGATGATATTAGCTACAAAACTGCTAACACTGCTACACAGATCCTGTGGATTCAAGCATAAACATACCCAAAGCCCTTACCAAATGTATGACATTGCCTGCATACCACAGCACTCAACACTTAGCCCCTTGTGGGTATAGGATGTTTCTGTAGTACCCTATACAATCAGCACACAGTGTCATGCAAACTACTAGGAGAAGTAGGGACTCCTGTTAAACAACTGGAGTCCCTGCACCTGTACTTAACGGTAATCCTTTGATGCTTTATGTCATTCATGCTGTAAGGAAAACAAAGGAAATAAAAGTTCCAATAAGTCTCACACTGCATGCAAATAAGCTGCAAATTGTCTACTGGGGGAACCTGAAATCTCAGCTGTAATCCCTTCCCAACCCCATCACTTTGCTACTAAAATGCTGTGGCTGGGAGTGTGCGCTGGGGAGCTGGCACCTGCACAATGCCTTTTCCGGCTATGAACAAAGACTTCTATAAAGCGGCTTCTTCTGGTACACTATTCGTTCTAACTAGGGATGTCCCGATACAGATAATGGTATTGGGACAAATACTGGACATTTGCACTAGTACTCGAACGCGTGCAAATGTCCCCGATACCTAATCCGATACTCCTCGGCGGCACCCCCCCGCCGGCAGGTATCATGGAGGTGCCGAACTATGCAGTGCGCCCAGCAGCTGAGCGTGTCATAGCTGGGACTTGTGGCTAATGCCGAACATCACTGATCACGGTGATGTCTGGCATTAACCTTTTAGACTCCCTGATCAAAGTTGATCGTGGCGTTTAAAAGTCCTGAAGTTAACTGCCGGTTAGCTCAGGTATGCTGATCGGGATCACCGCAGTGAAATTGCGGTGTCCCGGTCAGCTGTGAAGACGGCCGGAGGTCCCTTACCGTGCTCTGTGCCATCCTATCTTTGCTCCTTTAGTGCTGCCATGGCAGGCAGTAGTGGTAAAGGAGTGCTGATAGCACTGATCAATGCTATGCTATTGCATATCATTGATAAGTGTATGCAATCTACAGACTGCATGTAATAGTGTCCTATGGGGACTTAAAAAAAAAAAAGTTTGAATCACCCCCCCCTCTTTTAAAGGAGTACTCCGGCGTGCACTTTTTTCCTTTTATCCCGTCCGGGCTGCAAAATAAAAGAAAACACACTTTCTCTTACCTGCCAACGAGCCCCCGAAGCTCCAGTACAGGTGTTCGGTCCCCGGGCTGTATTCTTCTTACTTCCTGTTAGCCCGGCACGTCACACGGAGCTTCAGCCTATCACTGGCCGAGGCGAGACATCGCTGCGGCTGGTGATAGGCTGACGCTCCGTGTGACGTGCCGAGCTAACAGGAAGTAAGAAGAATACAGCCAGGGGACCGAACACCTGTACCGGATTGTACCGGAGCTCCGGGGGCTCGTTGGCAGGTAAGAGAAAGCGTGTTTTCTTTTATTTTGCAGCCCGGACGGGATAAAAGGAAAAAAGTGCGCGCCGGAGTACTCCTTTAACTTAAGATCTTTTTTTTTTTAAAATATAAAAAAAGCCCTTCCTCTAATAAAAACAAACAAAACACTTTTCCCCATAAAAAAAAAAAAAAAAAAACCTGTCACATGACCCAGAAAAAGTATCGTAATTGGAGAGTACTTAAAAAAAAAAAAAAAAAGTATAGGTACTCGTACTCTGGCTTTTAAAAAAAAAATGTTATCGGGACATCCCTAGTTCTAACTATAGTTTATACTCCACCTTGGCTGTGTAGCAAACTTGTCGTAAAGGGGTTAATTTTTATTAACATAGTAAATCGAGGTCTTCCTCATTTCAAAAGCCCTTATGCTCAAAGAAATGTCGGGAATGGTCAACTTTGGCAGGACTGGCTGTAAGGGATCTCCTGACTCTCCCCTACCAGATATGAGGGCAAAGAAATATCAGCATGTTGAATTTCAAGGCCAGTTCCATTAGATCTCCCTAGAGATAAGCCACAGTCAGGCATCATTGGCTGCAGCTAACTCTCCTCTCCCCATTAAAAACACATGTATGCTTCACCAAACTGCATTAGTGTATCTGGGGGAGTATCTGTTGACCAAATTTAAGGTGTATGGGCTAATCAACTACCGTATATACTCGAGTATAAGCCGACCCGAGTATAAGCCGAGACCCCTAATTTCAACCCAAAATCCCAGGAAAAGTTATTGACTCGAGTATAAGCCTAGGGTGGGAAATACCTCATCCCCCCTGTCATCATCCAGACCCGTCATTAACATCCTCATCATCATCCCCTTGTCATCATCCCACACATCCCCCCCTTCATCATCCCCTTATCATCCCACACATCCCCCCTTCATCATCCCCTTGTCATCATCCCACACATCCCCCCTTCATCATCCCCTTATCATCCCACACATCCCCCCTTCATCATCCCCTTGTCATCCCACACATCCCCCCCTTCATCATCCCCTTATCATCCCGCACATCCCCCCTTCATCATCCCCTTGTCATCATCCCACACATCCCCCCTTCATCATCCCCTTATCATCCCGCACATCCCCCCTTCATCATCCCCTTATCATCCCACACATCCCCCCTTCATCATCCCCTTATCATCCCACACCCCCCCCTTCATCATCCCCACCCCCCTTCATCATCCCCACACCCCCCCTTCATCATCCTCTTCTCATCATTCGCCCTCAGTGGTCTTCAACCTGCGGACCTCCAGAGGTTTCAAAACTACAACTCCCAGCAAGCCCGGGCAGCCATCGGCTGTCCGGGCTTGCTGGGAGTTGTAGTTTTGAAACCTCCGGAGGTCCGCAGGTTGAAGACCACTGCGGCCTTCAACATCATCCAGCCCCCCTCTCACCCCCTTTAGTTCTGAGTACTCACCTCCGCTCGGCGCTGGTCCGGTCCTGCAGGGCTGTCCGGTGAGGAGGTGGTCCGGTGAGGAGGTGGTCCGGGCTGCTATCTTCACCGGGGGCGCCTCTTCTCCGCGCTTCCGGCCCGGAATAGAGGCGTTGCCTTGACAATGACGCAGTAGTACGTTGGCAATGAACGCACCTCTGCGTCGTTGTCACGGCAACGTGACTATTCTGAGGCCGGGCCCGAAGCGCTTAGAAGAGGCCTCCCCGGTGAAGATAGTAGCCCGGAACCACTATCCCACCGACCACCTCCCCACCGGACAGCCCTGCAGGACCGGACCAGCGCCGAGCGGAGGTGAGTACTCAGAACTAAAGGGGGTGAGAGGGGGCTGGATGATGTTGAAGGCCGCAGTGGTCTTCAACCTGCGGACCTCCGGAGGTTTCAAAACTACAACTCCCAGCAAGCCCGGACAGCCGATGGCTGCCCGGGCTTGCTGGGAGTTGTAGTTTTGAAACCTCTGGAGGTCCGCAGGTTGAAGACCACTGCGGGTGGGGGAGTTCACTCGAGTATAAGCCGAGGGGGGTGTTTTCAGCACGAAAAATCGTGCTGAAAAACTCGGCCTATACTCGAGTATATACGGTAAGTCATACCTGTTTAGCATATACTGTGTACCATTTAAAAGTTAAAGGGGTACTCGTCTGCTCAGAATTTGACGTCACAAGCTACCGACGCTGGCTCCAGCGTTCAGAACAGTTTGTTCCAAACGCTGAGCAGCGGAGTACCCCTTTAAGGGATATGTCATAAATGTCTACTAGGGGAAAACGCCTTCAAGTATGTTAAGAAAAGTTGAACATAGGATGTATGACTGAAGATCAGTGTCATGGAGTCAGGATTATGTTTGTCCCTTAAAGCGGACTACAGGTATTTTCTCAGAAAAAATTCTAATTGTTTACAGTAAATACAAATATGTATATTTGGGTCCTTATTTTATGGAAAGGTTGTTTGAAAAATGACCATTATAGCTCACATGAGAAAAAGTGAAATCTTTATTGCCTATAACAAAATGTTCAGCCTGAATGTTCAGGGGGGAAACATGGGCCTGACTGTAAGAAAAACAAAGCAATTAATCAAATCGGTAAGATCTCTGGATCACCAAGAAACAGATCTGAACCGGTTTCTATTTTCTTGTGGCGAGGTGGCTCCATCCATTAAAATATTTTTCATTGAGAAAAATAAAGGGAAAAAAAATGTGAGACAGAATATTCTTTAAATATTCAAAAGAACCGTCAATACTTCAAATTAGTCAGTACGTCCTGAGCACAAAAAAAAAGAAAGAATTCAAGCAATTACATTTCCTTTACTTATGTTTACTTTACTTATTTGGGGAAAAACAATAACCGTTTTCCATTGCATTTAATTTAGTAGCTGTCATAAAAAATAAAAAATAAATAAAATACAAAACACAACCCATATCCATGAGCCCACTAATGGCATGTGATCATCATAAAGGTTTTTACTCCCTTAGTCAGCCAAGCATTCATGTGTTCTTAATAGAGGGAGGGGGGTTAGAGTTAGACATGTCATATCCAGCTGGCAAACTTAATATTTAAGGCCTAAGTGACTTCTGTATTGCCAAAATTACAGCTTTCATAGGGGTTGTTACATTAAATCATAAAGATCATGCCCAGGAGATCCATTTATCTGTATAACTCTTTAGATGAAAAGACGGATCAGATCTCTGCAAGGTTATAGGGATACACATTTCAAGTCAAAAGCAAAAAGGCTTGTTCATTACAAAAAGAATAATAAACAACAGAATAAAAAAAAAAGAATCAAAAAGTAAAATCTGTATTACATCATAGCTGTCATTTAAGATGACTTTTCAGGATAAGCTGTCCTGTGTGTGTACATGAGGAGCAGCACTATTTCTGGCTATTGTATATCGTATTTTTTAGGAGACTTCTGCTCTGAAAGATAATCTGTCATTTGTAGTTCTCCCAGAGCTGGTGGGCGGAGCTCCCTCCCCCATTCTTAAACTTTGATTGTTTGTCATGGAGACACAGGACAGAGCTGAGCTGGATGTTAGAGATTATTTAAAGCGCAACTGTCATCAATATTTACCCCCTAAAGCTATACACAGCATGTAAAATCTGTGCAGCACAGTAATGCTGGCATATCATTTATTGTCTAATTATTGGCTTAATAATTGTAAAAACTGCTTTTATCAAGAGTCCATACAGCTCCTCTACACATGCTCCGTCTATGACCATAACGGCGTTCAGCAGGGAGCGAGCAAGCTCTCTGCCTCTATTGGTCAGGGACCACGCGCGGAGGAGCTGTATGTTGCTCACACTGGGCCGAGATGCTTTAATGTTTTACGAGAGAAGCGTGGCATTGCGGACCCTGCCAGGCCTCTCCCACTGTGCATGACTCTGGATAAAAGCAGTTTTTACAATCATGAAGCCAACAGTTAGACAATAAAAGGTATGCCTGCATTACTGTGCTACACAGCTTTTACACACTGTGTATAACATTGGGGGGTAAATATAAATGACAGTCGCGATATAACCCCTTAAGGATATGTGCCGTACATGTACGGCACTGCAGCAAGTAACTTCGCCCACAGTGCCGTACATTTACGGCCCGGATATGAAGTGAGCGCCGGTGCTGTGCTCGCTTCATGCATGCCGGATCCCGGCAGCTGTCAGCGATCATGCTGATGGCCACCTTTAACCCCTCAGATGCCTTGATCAATACAGATCACGGCGATAAAGATTTAGATCACCCCTTTTTCCCATAAAAAAAAAAAAAGCGTAAAAAATAAAATGATAAAATAAACATATTTGGTATCGTTGCTTGCGTAAATGTCCGAATTATAAAAATATGTTTATGATCCCCTAAAGTGAACGGCCTAAACGTAAAGAAACAAAAACAAAGAAAACATGTAATTTTACCATAAAGTGTACAGCGTGAAAATGAACACCCCCGTCCCCCCAATTAGCAAAATATGGATTTTTGTTTAAATTTCCTTACACAAAATATATTTTTGGGGGTTTACCATACATTTTAGGGTAACATTTGTGATGTCAGCACAAAGTACAATTGGTCACGCAAAAAACAAGCCCTCATTTGGGTCTGTGAACGGAAATATAAAAAAGTTATGGATTTTAGAATGCGAGGAGGAAAAACAAAAACTCATAATTGGCTGTGTCCTTAAAGGGGTACTCGACCCCTAGACATCTTATGCTGCAGGAGAGATTCCAGCAGGACCCCCACGATCTCTCCTGCACCACCCCGTCATCTGGTGCACAGAGCGAACTTCACTCTGTGCCTGATGACGGACGATCATACATCTTATGCCTATCCAAGATGTCTAGGGGCGGAGTACCCCTTTAAGGCCAAAATGGGCTGTGTCCTTAAAGAGGTAAGCAGGAAAAAGCTGTTTTTTTTGTCTCATGCGATAATAATAAGTTTCATGTATTAGCTTGTACTATTGATAAATGAAAAATTTGTTCAAATGACAGTGCCTATGTTATGGCTTATGAACATAAAAAAAAAAAAAATAGGAACTTGATGTTGTCAGAGGTTACTTTAAAAAAGTGGATCAGTCTATCTGTCCGGCAATGTCACACTTTACTAAGTGGCAGAAAATAGAGTGCATGAACTGTTCTAATTTACAGCAGCACTAAGCGCTTGTTATGGCAATTTTTCAGACATAACGGTTAAGCGGAACCTACTAATTCTGTGAGCTCAACTCTCCTTAACATCTGGATAAGATGCTCGACCCAACTTTAGGAGCCCCCGATAATGAGCGGCAATTTAAAATGGCGCAACTTTCTGTTTTTAATTACTCTCCTAAATTACCTAAAATGTTCTCATTGCAAATATCCAGCCACAGATCACACAATAGAAGACCTTGAATATTTCACATTGATACAAAATGTGACTTGTCCTGCCAAGAAATTGAAGGAGACACTTCTGCTGTCTTCACATGGCGTTCATACTTTTTTCTTTAAGTTCATCAAGGTAAAAGTATAAAATAAACATATTTTTGCACATTTATATCTGTCTAATACAAGATTAAAAACCAAAGACAGGTATAGAGATGAGCGAATTTTAGAAAAATTTGATTTGGCAGTCAACGAATTGTCAGAAAAATTTTGGTTCGGTATGAGTTTACGAGATTTGTGGCAAATCTGTATTAAAAATGGCTATTTCTGGCCCACAGAGAGCCTCAATAGGGGGTTTAGAACACTTCGCCTTGCTGTAACACGCATAGGGTGTGTGCTGGGGTAGTGAAATAATACTGTTATTCAGTAACACATGCAGATTAGAGGCGTCGCTATAAGAATCACTGTCGCAGAGCAGCACAATGACAGAGCCTGGAGGTGGCATCAGTATGAGGAGACCATATAGTGGCTGAATGACACAGGGTGGAGGTGGCGGCACCATGAGGAGACCACATAGTAGCTGAAAGACCCAGCCTGGAGGTGGCAACAGCCTGACGAGACTATAGGGCCTCACAATTGAAAAGATTAAAGATATTTTTTTAACATCTGAATTGAAGATTTCAAATAGATGAACCGAAAAAGTTGTCTGTAATGTGCCAGCAGCATGAGGAGACCACATGGCGGTACAGTTACACAGCCTGGAGGTGGCGGAAGCATGAGGAGACCATATAGTGGCTGAATGACAGAGCCTGGAGTTGGCGGCAGCATGAGAAGACCATATAGTGGCTGAATGACACAGCGTGGAGTTGTGGGCAGCAAGAGCAGACCCGGTGATATAGTGGGGGCAGTGGGGCAATACCAGTACCCGGTGACGAAGGTGGGTGAAAAAAGGAGAACTTGGCAGCAGATGTGTGGCATCAGGCGGGTTGCAGGATCAGTATAGTAGCTGAGGCAGGTAGGCAGAATAAAGCAGTCTCCTTTGTAAAAAAAAAGTGTTAGTGTGCACAAGTAAGTATTGAGGATATGCATTACGTGAAACAACTTTTAATAATATTCTTAGGATAAAACATATGTACCCAAAAATTTTTTGAAATCAAAGGAAAGGTGTGCAAAAAAACACCATGTGCCACCTACAACACCAAGTATTGATGTGATGCAAAGACCTCTAAAAAGGTGGAAGGGAACAGCGTATGGTCCATTGTAACCGGTGAGGGTAAAAACTTATTAATTCCCTTTTGGCAAGTGTTACTTGCCCTAAAAAGGGCGTCCCCACACAGGAAACTCTCCCAACTCTCTACCTAAAAACCTTCCTGTGAAATGACAGTGTTTGTAGATGGAAATAGGGAGAGGTTCCTGTGTGGGGGCCCGCCCATTTTAGGGCTAGTAACACTTGCCAAGAAGGGAATTAATAATGCAAGAGTAGGGCCTTACAGGGGAAGTTTTTATCCCCACTGGTTACAATGGACCATACGTTGTTCTCTTCTAGAGGTCTTTGCATCACATTAATACTTAGTGGTGTAGGTGGCACATTTTATTTTTTTTGCACACCTTTGCTTTTGTTTGATTTAAAAAAAATAATTGGGTACATACCGTATTTATCGGCGTATAACAGGCACTTTTTAGGCTAAAATTTTTAGCCTAAAGTCTGTGTGCGTGTTATACGCCGATACACCCCCAGGAAAGGCAGGGGGAGAGAGGCCGTCGCTGCCCGCTTCTCTCCCCCTGCCTTTCCTGGGGTCTAGAGCGCTGCTGTCGGCCCTTCTCACCCCCTGGCTATCGGCGCCGCTGCCCGTTCTGTCCCCCTGACTATCGGTGCCGGCGCCGATATCCAGGGGGAGAGAAGCAGTGCCGACAGCCAGGGGGAAGAGAAGGGGCAGCGGCACCCATTGCCGGCGCCGCTGCCCCGTTGCCTCCCCCCATCCCCGGTGGCATAATTACCTGAGTCGGGTCCGCGCTGCTGCAGGCCTCCGGCGTGCGTCCCCTGCGTCGTTGCTATGCACGGCGCGGCGCACTGACGTCATGCGCCGCGCCGTTCAGCGCATAGCAACGATGCCGGGGACGCACACCAGAGGCCTACAGCAGCGCGGACCCGACTCAGGTAATTATGCCACCGGGGATGGGGGGAGGCAACGGGGCAGCGGCGCCGGCAATGGGTGCCGCTGCCCCTTCTCTCCCCCTGGCTGTCGGCGCCGATAGCCAGGGGGTGAGAAGGGCCGACAGCAGCGCTCTAGACCCCAGGAAAGGCAGGGGGAGAGAAGCGGGCAGCGACTGCCTCTCTCCCCCTGCCTTTCCTGGGGGTATATCGGGGTATACACGCGCACACACGCACCCTCATTTTACCATGGATATTTGGGTAAAAAACTTTTTTTACCCAAATATCCTTGGTAAAATGAGGGTGCGTGTTATAGGCCGGTGCGTGGTATACCCCGATAAATACGGTATATTTTATCTAAGAAAAGTTACGTTTTAGCTAATGCATATCCTCAATACTTACTTGTGGTCTGATGCGGAGGAATGTCTATAACTTGGAAGCAGCACCTTAAATATGTTTTGCACTATCCATATTTGTGAAGTGTTGGTTTGGCACCATGGTCAATCTACTCTGATGCATCAGGCATTGGTGAGAGTAAATCCTGGCCGATCCATGCCTGATTCATCTTCACAAGGGTCAGTCTCTCCACATTTTTTGTGGACAGATGAGTTCTCCTTGGGGTTACTATGGCCCCTGCCGCACTAAACACCCGCTCTGATAGCACACTACTGTCACGCCCCCTCCCATAGACTTACATTGAGGGGGCTTACATTGATCGCCAGTACAAAACACGCTCCGGGAATGATTCTAACGGTGTGCTGCATGCAAGATCACGGGGGTCCCCAGTGGCGGTAGAGGATAGGATGTCTTAGCGTCGGAGTACCCCTTTAACAGATGAAGCTGTGGAGATGTTGGAAGGTGAGATCTTAGAAAGTGAAGTATGGAAGGTGGTAAAAGAAGCACCCAGATCAAAAGCTCCAGGCCTGGATGGGATACCATTCGAAATGTACAAAAAGTATGCAATTATTCCTGTCCCCAGAATGGCGAAACTGTTTAGAGATATTTTTGAGAGGGGTATATTGCCCCCTTCAATGAAGGAGGCAATGATAAAGTTGATTCTTAAGCCTGGGAAAAATGAACATGAACCTGATGCGTATAGGCCTCGCTGCTAAATACAGATATGAAGATATTGGCAAAGATTTTAGCAGCGAGATTGGCGAAGGTAATGCCTCTATTAATTTCGAATGACCAGTGTGGATTTATGAGTGAAAGAACTACAGCAGCCTTTGACAGGGTGTAATGGTCCTACCTTTGGGCTGTAATAAGGGAATATGGGTTTGGTGAAGATTTTTTGAAATGGATGGGAATTCTGTATGATTCCCCCAGGGCAGTGGTTCTGGTGAATGGGATCCAGTCGGAAGGGTTTCAGTTGACCAGAGGAGCCAGACAAGGTACGCAAAGAAATGGAAATAAACAGATTACTTTGATTACTTTGTTGTTTGATTATATAATTGTAAGGGGAGGTGCTCTGTCTGGCCAAAATCACAAGTAATTCTAAGAGGAGGAGGGAAAGAGAAAGGAAAAAAATAGTTGGATAAATGTACTCCCTGAAATTGGTGATCCTGGAGGGTGCGCAATAATCGCATCAGCAGTGGAACACAGATAGTCAGGGAGGAGTGGGGCGTGGAAGCACAGCACTCATCGCTGGCAAGGGGAGAACGTTAATAATGAAAGAAAAAAGGGAAGGGAAGGAGAGGAAAGAGAAAAAAAAAAAAAGAAAGGAGATGGAGGGATGAATGGGAGAGAGAGAGTGAATAAATAAATAAGAGGAAGATAAAGGAGTGATGTGGCCGGGCCTTGACTGCAACCAGGACAGGAACCGCTTGACAAACCTGTGTGCCATTCTCCTCATCATTACTTGCCCGCCTGGCAGAGGAAGCGGTGCATGTCTTCACTTCTTGGCTGGGCAGTAGTTGCTGACTGTCCTCTAGTAGTTCGTCCTCACTAAATAGTGGAGCTGAACCCACAGAATAAGATACTTCTGTAGGGAAGGGAACAGCATAGGACAGTGGCAATGGGAGGGCAGGGACTGATACCGGGCCATGCCAACTGAGGGCTGTGTCTGAAGAACCCACGACTGTGTACTGGGGGTGTCAGATGTCACTTGTGATGAAGTGAATGACCATGTTAAGCAACTGATGACGGCAGATGGGTTGGCGGTTGAGACACGACTGCTTGCTGATACCGGGAGCTCAGGCCTCTCTCTGTGACTCCTGCTGCCACTCGCCCCTAGTCTGCTGCGACCTCTGCCTGATTAATTTGCCACTCCTCTGTGCACATCCTGGCACTTCTTTGCCTGACATACTTAGTGCGTATATGAGGGGAGTACAATATGCTCCACTCCACTAAGCTTAAAACAGTATTTGTCTACAACACAGTATCTAGGCTCTTAAGACTTTAAGAGGAACAAAATGGTACACCACTTAGATGTATGTATGTGGTATGCACTTATGATGGGAGGAAAATGTGCTCCAGTATGCTTAGAAACAGTATTTGTCAACAATACCAGCAGGTGTGTACTTTTGCCTGGCCTTTCACAGTATCTAGGCCCTTAACCCCTTAAGGACTCAGGGTTTTTCCGTTTTTGCACTTTCGTTTTTTCCTCCTTACCTTTTAAAAATCATAACCCTTTCAATTTTCCACCTAAAAATCCATATTATGGCTTATTTTTAGCGTCACCATTTCTACTTTGCAGTGACATTAGTCATTTTACCCACAAATTCATGGCGAAACAGAAAAAAAAATCATTGTGCGACAAAATCGAAGAAAAAATGCAATTTTGTTTCTTTTGGGGGCTTCCGTTTCTACCCAGTGCATATTTCGGTAAAACTGACACGGTATTATTCTGTAGGTCCATACGGTTAAAATGATACCCCATTTATATAGGTTTGATTTTGTCGTACTTCTGGAAAAAATCATAACTACATGCAGGAAAATGTATACGTTTAAAAATGTCATATCTTCTGACCCCTTTTTTATTTTTCCACGTCCAGGGCGGTATGAGGGCTAATTTTTTGCACCGTGATCTGAAGTTTTTATCGGTACGATTTTTGTTTTGATCGGACTTTTTGATCACTTTTTAATGGTATAAAAAGTGACCAAAAATAAGCTTTTTTGGAATTTGGAATTTTTTTGCACGTACGCCATTGACCGTGCGGTTTAATTAATGATATATTTTTATAGTTCGGACATTTACGCACGCGGCGATACCACATGTTTATTTTTTTTATTTACACTGTTTTTTTATGGGAAAAGGGGGGTGATTCAAACTTTTATTAGGAAAGGGATTAAATGACCTTTATTAACACTTTTTTACTTTTTTTTTGCAGTGTTATAGGTCCCATAGGGACCTATAACACTGCACACACTGATCTCTCATGCTTATCACTGGCGTGTATTAACACGCCTGTGATCATTGTTATCGGCACTTGACTGCTCCTGCCTGGATCTCAGGCACGGAGCAGTCATTCGTCGATCGGACACCGAGGAGGCAGGTAAGGGCCCTCCCGGTGTCCTGTAAGCTGTTCGGGACGCCGCGATTTCACCACTGCCGTCCCGAACAGACCGACTGAGCAGCCGGGATACTTTCACTTTAGATGCGGCAGTCAGCTTTGATCGCGGCGTTTGAAGGGTTAATACAGGGCATCACCGCGATCGGTGATGTCCTGTATTAGCCGCGGGTCCCGGCCGTTGATAGCCACCGAGACCAACCCGATATGACGCGGGGACACCGTGGCATATCGCGGGAGCCGGCGGAGGACGTAAATATACGTCCTGCGTCATTAAGGAGTTAAAGGGGTACTCCCGTGGAAAACTTTTTTTTTTTTTTTTAAATCAACTGGTGCCAGAAAGTTAAACAGATTTGTAAATCACTTCCATTAAAAAATCTTAATCCTTCCAGTACTTTTTAGGGGCTATATACTAAAGAGAAATCCAAAAAAGAAAAGCAATTCCTCTGATGTCATGACCACAGTGCTCTCTGCTGACCTCTGCTGTCCATTTTAGGAACTGTCCAGAACAGGAGAAAATCCCCATAGCAAACATATGCTGCTCTGGACAGCTCCTAAAATGGACAGCAGAGGTCAGCAGAGAGCACTGTGGCCATGACATCAGAGGAAATGCATTTCTTTTTTGGATTTGCCTTTAGTATACAGCCCCTAAAAAGTACTGGAAGGATTAAGATTTTTTAATAGAAGTGATTTACAAATCTGTTTAACTTTCTGGCACCAGTTGATTTAAAAAAAAAAAGTTTTCCATGGGAGTACCCCTTTAAGACTTTAACAGGAACAAAATGGTACACCACTTAGATGAATGCACAGGTTACACTTAATAGAGGAAAATACACTTTTAGTGCTATGCTCAATCTAACTGGCTGGCTACTATTAGCTTTTCAGTTGTTGTACACACCAGTGCTGCAGCACACAGTCGCTGTGTACTACACCCAAAATTGCACTCTCTCTCTCTCAATCTCATTCCCTTCCCTATCAGTGCTTCTAGGCTGGATTTGGGCTTGAGGTGAAACGCTGCTGTAAAAAGCTTTTCTGCGCAACACACTGCTCTCTGTCCCTCTCTCTGCAATAGAACGCTGATGTGACTGGGAGGTGAATCACTGCTGTAAAAATGTTTTTTTGTGCAACACACACTGCTGTCTTTCCCTCTCTGTAATAGAACGCTGATGTGACTGGCCGCAAGATGGCTGCCGATTATATAGGGCTGTGACATCACAGAGGCGGGGCTGGCTGCTGATAGGTGTGATTTAGGGTCATCCCAACGACCCTTGTTCCTGCCTTCCCAGGATTCCTTGCCCCATGTCCTCAGATGTGGATCTGCCATTTTAGATGCCCCAGGAGCCTGGACCGCAGTAAATGGAGTTTAATGAAGTAATTTGCGCAATCGAGTTGCGGCGATATTCGCATTCATTTCATACAAGTGAAAAACAGGCACATGTTTTCATCCATGAGCCCTTACCAGACTGCTAGTCTACTGATGTAAACAGTCAGCATCATAATGATAATCTTCGACGTTTTTAATTTAAAGACTACTTTTTTGGAATGCAAAAAAAACATTTTTTACTTAGAAGGGGGGGGACCTGGCCATTTAGCCACTAAAATTGCACTGAAATTAATGAGAAAACATCAGTCAAACTAAACTTTTAATATATTGTTTCTTATGTAATTATAAAGACACTTTGCTATTTACTTGCTGTTAAAATTCTCAACCTATATATGTTTTTAATTATTGAAAAAACGGCCACTAGGTGGCTCTGTTCTGTTTCCTGCCACAAGTCAAACAGTTAGTCCAAACTCAGGAAGTGCGTGTGGGGCATGGGTGGCACAGCTCTCGCAGGCTTCAGTGATGCCACACCTGCACTGTGAAGTTAATTTTTTAGGCTCAAAATAGGTATCTTTAATAAATAAATAAAAAACTACAAAACTTTATTCACCAAGGCTCATTAGTGAAATGAAAAAGAAAAAAAAAATTATATAATAGTCATGGCCATAAATGTCGGCCCCCCTGAAATTTTTCAAGAAAATTAAGTATTTCTCACAGAAAAGTATTGCAGTAACACATGTTTTGCTATACACGTTTATTCCCTTTGTGTGTATTGGAACTAAACTAAAAAAGGGAGGGAAAAAAAAGCAAATTGGACATAATCTCACACCAAACTCCAAAAATGGGCTGGACAAAATTATTGGCACCCTTTCAAAATTGTGGAAAAATACGATTGTTTCAAGCATGTGATGCTCCTTTAAACTCACCTGGGGCTCACACAGGTGTGGGCAAGATAAAAAATCACACCTAAAAGCAGATTAAAAAAAAAAAAAAGAGAGAAGTTCACTTAGTCTTTGCATTGTGTGTCCGTGTGTGCCACACTAAGCATGGACAACAGAAAGAGAAGAGAACTGTCTGAGGACTTGAGAACCGAAATTGTGGAAAAATATCAATAATCTCAAGGTTACAAGTCCATCTCCAGAGATCTAGATTTGCCTTTGTCCACAGTGCGCAAAATCATCAAGAAGTTTGCAACCCATGGCACTGTAGCTAATCTCCCTGGGCATGGACGGAAGAGAAAAATGGATGAAAGGTGTCAATGCAGGATAGTCCGGATGGTGGATAAGCAGCCCCAAACAAGTTCCAAAGATATTCAAGTTGTCCTGCAAGCTCAGGGAGCATCAGTGTCAGTGCGAACTATCCATCGACATTTAAATGAAATTAAACGCTATGCCAGGAGACCCAGGAGGACCCACAGCTGACACAGAGACATAAAAAAGCAAGACCACATTTTGCCAAAATGAACTTGAGTAAGTCAAAATTCTTCTGAGAAAATGTCTTGTGGACAGATGAGACCAAGATAGAGCTTTTTGGTAAAGCACATCATTCTACTGATTACCGAAAACAGAATGCAGAATACAGTGAAATATGGTCGAGGTTTAATGATGTTTTGGGGTTGTTTTGCTGCTTCTGGAACTGGGTGTAAGGCATCATGAAATCTGAGGATTACCAACGGATTTTGCATCGCACTGTACAGCCCAACCCTGAAGGCTGGGTTTGTGTCCGAGATCTTGGGTCTTCCAGCAGGACAATGACCCCAAACATACGTCAAAAAGCACCCAGAAATGGTTGGCAACAAAGCGCTGGAGAGTTCTGGAGTGGCCATCAATAAGTCCAGATCTAAATCCCATTGAACACCTGTGGAGAGATCTTAAAATGGCTGTTGGGAAAAGGCGCCCTTCCAATAAGAGAGACCTGGAGCAGTTTACAAAGGGAGAGTGGTCCAACATTCCGGCTGAGAGGTGTAAGAAGCTTACTGATTGTTATAGGAAGCGACTGATTTCAGTTACTTTTTCCAAAGGGTGTGCAACCAAGTATTAAGTTAAGAGTGCCAATAATTTTGGCCAGACAATTTTTGGAGTTTGGTGTGATATGTTCAATTTGCTTTTTGTGCTTACACACAAAGGGAATAAACGTGTATAGCAAAACATGTGCTACTGCAATCCTTTTTTGTGAGAAATACTTCATTTTCTTGAAAAATTTCAGGGGTGCCAACATTTACGGCCATGACTATTATTTATATAATATATATATATATATATATATATATATATATATATGCACACACACACTGGAAAAAAGTGTATTTGTCTAAAGCTTCTGGTAAAGTTTTTACATGTGCACTAAACAAACATGAAAATTATGATGTGTATTAAACCTGTGAGCCTATAAACTGTTAATGCTTAGGGAAGCTAAAGGGAGCATTACGGAGCTACATTTATTATTTCTATAAGAACATAATGCATTCTGTATAATGTCATCCCTAGGGGAATATATAGGAATATATATGGTGAATGAAGAGTGAATGAACGTTGCTAGGTCTGGGTCAACTTCTGAAGAATGTGCTACGTCACACATTGCAAATTCACATCACAGACCTGTAAATAATAAAAGCAAAAACCGGTACGAGTAAAACCCTTGAGAAATATACAATGAATTAGAAGGCTTCTTGTAGCAAAAAGTGATACTAAGCTCATCACCCATCAGTTCTCCTGGTAAGTATAGTACAGCTCTGAAGGCGCCTGATACATGCATATCACAGTCCCTGACAGCTCCTAATACTTAACAGATCTAGTTTTCGGCATGTTAGCAGAAAGACTCTCGGCGGGGTGGCACCGATTATTATCACAATAATCCTCAATGCAAATTGTATTGTGGAACAGAAATTGGTTAAGAATGCCAGGCCTTGAATCTTATGCATGCAAGGAAAATATCTGGCAGATATTGTCAGGGTTGTTGGACGTGACTTCAGCTAAGCGGCGCTTCTTTTCAATTTGCTCTGGTTTTCCCACTAAGTATAGATGAGATGCACCCCACCAAGGGTATTGTTCCAATAAAAATAAAAAAAATAATAGATTCTGACATTCTGGATAGGGGAAAAAAAAAATGTACTTTCCATAATCAAGTCATCAGAAAAATTAAAACAATCTTTTACTGGGGCAGTCCGCCAACACACTTATCATAATGGTTTAACCTGGACCATATATACTCTATAAAGCACACAATAAAGATACCTACTATATAAAAATGAATTCCCTGGTAAGAATCACAGATAAAATCCCATGATATACAAAGTGCTGGTTACTGCTGTATATGTTAGAATAATAAATCCTCTGCAAAGTCTATGACTGAGGATTTCAGATACTTATTTTTGTGTCCAATGATATTCATATAATTTACACTAAAATCCACATAACCTGGTGCTGATTTTCTGTTGTGGAAAGACTGTGTGAACGTAGCCATTATATGAAGTATGTTAAGGGTATCTATTGTAGTATGCTATAATAGGGGGCATTCTTTTTTATTTGCTGTACCTGTTTCGCTGATGACTATTTGTTAAAATAAAATAAAAAATTATACTTTCCTTCATATGATAGCGTAGGCGATTTATAACATATTTCTAATAAATTCATTTACCAAAAATTATTTCTTACTACAGAAAAGAGCCCTGAAGTCTTGGGCACTTGGTGTTTTCACCTCCATGCAAACTCCTGTCCATTGCCTGCGTTTAGGAAAATTCTATCGTAAAAGCAGAGAGATCAAGACAAAAAACAAGAAGCAGGGTAGGACTTCGCTAGTGCCATATAGGAGAGAAAAATGGACTGTGTGCATGCAATCTAAGCCTGCCTGCCTGCTCCAGAGGGTCCACAGTGTGCATGAAAGGTAAAATCATTGCTTCCCTCTCATCTCTGATCCTTTATAGTTAAAAAGTAAACAAATATGATATTTGCTGAAAAAGTGCTGCCTCTTGAATGTAACCGGTTTCTTTCCCTTTATTTAGTCATTGTCAGCAGCAGTTCACTGCTTAAACCAGGATTGCTTTTGTAGTGTACTGAAATTTAATCACCCACCACAGATCCAGACTGTTCAGTCAAGTGCACTTTCTCCAGCACTATGTCATGGTATAGCAGAGAGGAGTAGATGCTGTCCTGTGAATGGCCAGAGAAGTAACGGAAATAAGTGCCGTTGTGAATACTGCTGTCAACAAGCCCAACTTAGGTGCTACCCCCTAAAATAGAGCGAATGAAAAACAACTGTGCACTATGGTGAGTACGACTTAAAAGTATCAGCAAGTCCAAAAATTCCTTTGTCAACACTCTGAGGGTTTAATAAAACAAAACATTGCAAAGTACAATTCACTTTAGCTACGTAAACATCAAAGTATTAAGACATGCAAGGGCTATAAAGTATATAAACCAGATAGGCCTTACAACTGAACAAGAATGATAAACTTGTCACCCTTAAGTAAGCTCAGACCATTAATATTCATCACAATTCTCTACTGTCTTATAAACACTTGAGAACACCACAAAACATCCCCAAGGAACAACATGACAGACGGCATGAATTTGTGAGCCTGTCTGGAGAGCATATCTTCAAGGGAAGACAGAGAATGCATAATACGAAAACTAATGCGCTCACTTAATGTGTTGTATCACAGCCCACAAGACAAAGACACACCAGATCCAAAATATACTTCTCCTTTAAACTCTTTCACATTCAGGGATATGTAAGCAAGTCCAAAGAATAACCGATTTGGACTCAGTTAGGTTGTATGGTTTTTGTACAACCCATTTCAAATTGAGGGTCTCCTAAATACAAATGTGGGTGACCTCTTCTGAGTACCTCCATGATCACCTGCTTTATCCAAGGTGGAGGGGTTACGCCATGAACAATTTTATCAAAATTTTGAGTAATTTATCAAAATGAATGGTTTATTAAGTCATGATGTGCAGAGATAACTTACTTAGAAACGCAAGGAGGCACTATCACTGATTTCTATGTTACCTTTAATGCTATGAACACCTTGTACTACAGTCAGTGATAAACACAGCAAAAACCAAAAGAAAAAGACAGTTCTTGGTTCTAGTTACTGAACAGCTCCAACTAAGTAAGATTTCCCCCATTAAAGGGGTACTCCGGTGGAAAACAATTGTTTTTAAAATCAACTGGTGCCAGAAAGTTAAACAGATTTGAAACTTGCTTTACTATTTAAAAATCTGAACCCTTCCAGTCCTTATCAGCTGCTGTATGCTGCAGAGGAAATCACATAGTTCTTTTCTGTCTGACCACAGTGCTCTCTGCTGACACCTCTGTCCATGTCAGGAACTGTCCAGAGCAGGAGAGGTTTGCTATGGGTGTCAGCAGAGAGCACTGTAGTCAGACAAAAAAGAACTATACAACTTCCTCTGGAGCATACAGCAGCTGATAAATACTGGAAGTATTAAGATTTTTTAAAAAGAAGTCATTTACAAAATATGTTTAACTCTGATGGAAAATTTGTTGGAGTACCCCTTTAACTCAAAATGCCGTAAAACTCACTTTTAAAGAGTTTGACATAGGTCTGTTGATATACACATAAGTCAAAAGATCTGAGGAGGGCAGGACTCTAGCAAGTGAATAGGATTGAGCGGCAGTACCAAGCCCAGCAACAACCATGTATGGTGCTGTGCCTAGGTAAACAATAATTCATCACACACACACAGTATATTCCTCTGTAGAGGCTACCATGTTTGATTTTCTTTGTACATCTGAGGAAGACAACACACAATATCATCCAAAAATAAATCCATCAGCCCTTTTATGGTGAAGCCCTCTTAAGACATGGAAGAGCATAAAGGACTGCAAGCATCTTCATGCTGAGACATTTTTCCAAATCAAGTTAAGCAGTAAAGTAAAACAGATGTCTTGTTCGAGTGGAAAATATAGAAAAAGGAATGTTTCATCCTGCTGCAGCATTACAAGATGCACATTCCCATAAATAATGAAGACAAGGCATTGTGCGCTTTTGTCTTGATGCGGTAAACAATACACTTACATTTATGTGTCGCTTAAGGGAGCATAATCTTCCACATAAGCCAATAAGCAAGAAAGTGTGTAACAAAAACTATGGTGGAAAATGTAATATCTTCTAAAAGAAAAATGCTCCTACGCACATCTGATTTGTTGCATGGTTTTACCACCTAACTGTTTTTTTTGTTTTTTTTAAAGAGATTGTTATACTGGTTGTCACCAATTTGTGCTGAAACATACTGACAAAATTACTTTAGTAAGTGATTCAAATAGGCAACCAACATGGCTGCACCACAGCAGGATTCATCAAAACATATGGTCAATTTTATGTATTGAGAGAAGCAAAAACTCAAAACCACTTTATATCCTATTGGAAAAACAATTGTAGATGAGCTGGGAGAAGAGAACATTTACAATACACAGGATTCCATAAACTGCAACAGTATTCACTTCAGTCTGAGTCAATACTAATGTGTTGATAAAGAAACTTCTTAAAGGGGTACTCCGCCCCTGGCATGTTATCCCCTATCCAAAGGATAGGGGATAAGATGTTAGATCGCCGCGGTCCCGCTGCTGGGGACCCGGGGGATCGCCGCTGCGGCACCCCGCCATTGTTACTGCACAGAGCGGGGATAAGATGTCTAGGGGCGGAGTACCCCTTTAAAAGGGGTCGCTCTGCCTTTTGTTTACAAAACCGGCGGGTCTGATTCTAGTGTTCGAGAATGTTCATACATGCGTATTTTATGGTGTAGCAAATTTTTCTACCCATTGACTAGGGCAGTCAATGGGCAGCAAAATTAGCACTAGCAAATCTGCAGCAAAAAATATGCGCGTGTGAACGTACCTTTAAAATGTTTTTCGCAAAAAAGTTGTCCACTTAAAAGGGGTACTCCGCCCCTAAACATCTTATTCCCTATCCAAAAGGATAGGACATAAGATGTCTGATCGCAGGGGGTCATGTTTCTGGGACCCCGCAATCTCCGGCATGGCACCCTGTAATCTAATGCACGGAGCGAGCTCCGCTCTGTGCTGGATGACAGACAACCACCGCTGTCAAGCCCCTTCCAATCATGTCTATGGGAGGGGGCGTAACGGTTGTGTACAAGCAGTCACTCCCCCTTCCATAGACATAAATGGAAAAGGGTAACATGACGTCACGAACACAGAAACCCCAAGCTTCTGTGTCCAGTATGTCCGCTGTGCCAGCCCAGAGATCGTGGGGGTCCCAGCAGCGTTAAGACATTTTATCCCCTATCCTTTGGATAGGAGATAAGATGTTTAGGGGCAGAGTACCCCTTTAAAAGAGGTCTTTCAGTATATAACGGACCTCCATGGTCTAGAAGAAGCTCAGTTAATCTAACAAGACTCCCCTAACAGAAAGATGTGTCCCTGTAATATATTGTCTTTTTACTAAATCATATTCTGGGTAAAGAAAAAAAAGAATTATAATTTTATCCAAGTCCCAAGCCACTTACACTGTATGTTCTCCCCCATGAGGTTTCCTAAGAGAACAGTCACTTCTCAAGCTCATGGAGGCTGTGACCAATGTTTAATCATCTAGTTAATATTCCTATGCTAGACCATAAACAGTCGTAGAAGATGTATTATAAATCATGATGCATAAAAGAACATGGAATTAAAGAAAAACAAAAGAAAACCAAAAACAGACACAAAGGCAGCCTTACATCTCCAGGAGGAAACAGATGCAGAATGAGAATCAGACACTGAGCGCTTTAGTCACAGAGCCATGATTTATCGTGTGAACTGGTAACCTAGGATTCCAGGCCTGCTTCATACAGCGGTTGCAGAATTAGAAAAAGAATGATTACAAGAAAAGAGATTTTCATTAGTGATCTTAAAAAGCCAAATACAATAATCGCTGCTATTGCCTAGACAGCCCTTAGTGGCTCGGGAGATCTAACCAGTATCAATGGGTTTTTTTTCCCCGTTTTTTCTTATGTTTTACCTTGGAGGCTCTTCAGTAATTTTATAGAGGGATTTGTTTCAGTTTTATATCTGTGTTTTATGGTGCAAAGACTTTACCAAATCTGCCAAGTGTGAACATAACTCTACTGTTCTTAGATTACAAGAGCAAGGTTTTGAAAACAATTTGAAGGTCACAGAGGAAGAAGAATTAAGTCAAAACAAAAAAAATTAAAACTGGATTATACATTTTCTTTTTTGCTACTCCACAAGATACAGAAAAAAAAATGTCTTCATGTATAGATACTAGAGCAAATAAAACCATACTTACAGTTCGCTTATTTTGCATTAAAATGGTACATCCTGGACTCTATGAATTGCAGATGGTAATTTTGTTGGGATCAAACTGAGAATGCAATATTTTAGGCTATATACATTAGATAACTTCATATTTAATTGTTGAGGCTATACATTTGTGCCTATGCTGGAAACATCCCCTACTGGGAAAAATGTGTTCGTGTAATGGCAGCATATTGGCTACTAAACCTTATAGAACAGCATTAATAATATCTGTCAAAAAAGACAGAGGTAGCAGCTGCATTCTGAAATGTACAGTTCATGCTACATAGCAAACAGCTCCTATAAATAAAGAGGATATAAGAGCAATTTTTTTTACATTCTTGAGCAGTCTCCTTCCGTCAAGTTTTACTCACACAAGAAACATGTCTTCCTGTTAAATAAGAAAACCAACAAAAATGTACTTATCCCCTATCCACAGACTGATCCCCACCACGATCTGACCCCTCACCCCCACCACCCGATCTCCGGAACTGGGCCCGGCCCTCTGTGAGGAGCGCGTGCTGCAGACAGCACATGCTAAATTTATTTCTATAGAAATTAATGGAGTATGTGCTGTCTACCAGTAGACGACACACTTTTCAGAAAAATTGGGTCCCATCCTGAAGATTACAGGGGGTCCCAGCACTTTGACTCCCCCCGCGATCAGCTACTTATAGGGGATAAGTTCAATTTCCCTGGAGTTTTCCTTTAAGCCCTTACAGTGTTATTACCACTTCAGACATTTAGGGCCTATCCTCAGGATAGGCCAATAATTTCTGATAGATGCAAGCCCCACCTCTAGAACTCCCACTTGTTTACAGAAGTGTGGTTTCAACCCCCACTGTGCGTGCTGCCACATCCAGAAAAAAAAAAAAGAACAGAGAGGAAGTCATGCATATATGTGAGTGTTAGCTCTAGCATCTGCCTCATGCTAGGCTGTTTTCTATAGTAAGAGTGATATATGAATTTATTACTAGTGGCAGATGCTGAGAAAAGTATAAGACAAACCGCAAAAGTCTTTAAGATGACTGTGTAGGAATTTGGGGGTTGTCAAATTTATATTTAATTAATTGCAAATTCAATTAAAAATGTAAAATTAAAAAGTTTGCTATATGCTTAAAACAAAAATCCACTAAAGAGTTATGGAATTTACTTAGTATGGGGGCTACCCGGTGTTCAGAGAATATAGCACCGTGTAGGACCATCTACTGAGCTAAGGCTGGAGGACACATTTTATAAGTGAGTGACTCTCCCTCATAGCCAGATCGCTGCATTGTAATCCTTTCATCACTGCAGAAATAGCTATCCTCCGCTGCCAGAGGGGAAAGAAGACTGATTTTACCCAGAGTTTGCCAAAAAAGAAGCTAATTATTTTTTATTTTATGCTAGAAAAACTGCAATGTACTATAAAATCTATTAACTGCATTTAAGGATAAATGTTTTTTTTTTTTTATTAGTTTTTTTTATGAAAAGGGCTCTTTAGCTAACCCCTTTAATGTTTTTCTCCACATGTACTTTTCTACATATGCAAAAAATATAGACTAAATAAGGAGTTCCTCCTCACAAGGGGTCACACACAGTTGTCCTTTCTTCTAAAGGTTAACTGGGCATGAAAAGCCGTCACAGCGGTGATGAATGAAAAGCTCTGACATCTAATATACTATTACACATGACAGATTCAACAAGCGAGGAGCACCATATGAACACATTACTCTACATCCATGACCAGACAGCTGCCGGCGAGTCGATCACATACACTGCTAGACTGAGAGCCAAACTTCCCAGCACACTCTCAGTGGCCAAAACCTTGAAAAATTATTGAACTTTAAGAAGTATAAGCCACTTCTGGAGCTGTGAACATTGATATAACAGTATGCTCTTTCTGTGAAGAACCAGTTTGTGTATTCTGCAAAATAGGGTAACGTTCAAAGCGCCCAGCACAAGGTTTACCCTGAGAGTCCATAGAGTGATGTTAGCCTGTGTTTACACCTCTGCTTATGGCTCTGATGCAGGTTTTACTATATATAATTTAAAAAAAAATCACTTTTTTTTTTATTATATTGTGCTATTTTGTCCGGTAAAATGCTGGAAGCAATTGCAGAAACCAACTGGCCCAATTAATGTCAAAGGGGTCTGTTGGGTGGCACCTGTGTCTGACAAATGACATTCGCTGCTATGGTGGGTTTTGTGTTGTTGTCCTGTTCCAGTGACTGTGCAGAACAATGGGACTTGTGACACAAGTTCAACATGCTGCACAATATATTATCCTGACAAGTAAGACTTAACACTAGGGAATGCACGAAAATGCAAAAAAGAAAAAAAACTCAAAACAAGAAAAAAGGAGGAAAAAGGTACAATACAAGTTGTGCGCTGTGGTTATTACACATAAGACAATTTATAACTATCCACACATCAGAATTTTTGCCATAGAGACTTTCCGGAAAATCCACAGCAGATTCTCATCAAAATTCACCAGAACCTAAAAATGAATCCCCTATTCAGAGAGATGACAAACTATGTTCTTAGGTATCTCCAGCGCTGGCAAACAATGCATGAAGCACCTGCTGAACCAACACTCCATGCAGTGGGGAGGATCAGGCCCTGTTCTCAAGACAGTCAGGATTTCAGAGGTCGGATCCTCATACACTTTTTAGTGGTTAGAATGACCATTTAAACAGCAATACTAAATTTGTTTGGAATTTTCTTGTGAGTACCATTTTCCTAAATCTTAGATCTTCCGGAGTGGGATTCCACCTGCTCATCATAAAACATACCTTAAAATGCTAAAGGAGTTTCATATCACTTGTGGACATAAGGTTCTCCTTATCTTAATAATTTTTTGTAGGAGTCAACTTTAGAGTTTTAAAATAAAAATCTTGTGCTCAGTATTAAGCATACATTGCCTGGTAGTTTGATTCAACAAGAATTCCCCAAAAACGTATCTATTCCAATTATATATAGTGAATAAAAACATATACCGTATTTTTCGCCCTATAGGACGCACCAGCATATAAGACGCACCCAATTTTAAAGGTGCAAAATCTAGAAATAAAAAGATTCTGAACCCAACAGTGATCTTCAACCTGCAGACCTCCAGATGTTGCAAAACTACAACTCCCAGCATTCTGGGAGTTGTAGTTTTGCAACATCTGGAGGTCCGCAGGTTGAAGACCACTAGTATAGGAGGTAATACTCACGTGTCCCCGCCGCTCCGGACCAGTCACCGCTGCCCTGGATGTCGCTCCATCGCTGTCGCTATGTCCCCATGGTGTCCCCGACGCTCCGGACGTCTTCTTCCCCAGAATCCACGCTCTCCGACACAGTCATCACGTCGCTACGCATGCCGCTCCTATTGGATGACGGGACAGCGTGATGACATCAAAGGAGAGCACCGGCCATGCAGGGGATCCCGGCACGGAGCAGACACCGAGGAGGCAGGTAAGGTCCCTCCCGGTGTCCTGTAAGCTGTTTGGGACGCCGCGATTTCACCACAGCGGCCCCGAACAGCCCGACTGAGCAGCCGGGTTAGTGTCCTGTATTAGCCGCAGGTCCCGGCCGTTGAAGGCCACAGGGACCGCCGCGATAGGTGTGTATTCGCCGTATAAGACGCACCAACTTTTCCCCCCCCAGAAAAAGGGGAAGAAAAAGTGCGTCTTATACGGCGAAAAATACGGGTAGAAGCCAGAGAGCGTTAAAAGCAGCCCAATATACTTACAAATAAGGCCGCATTGAACACTGTGTTTTTCATAGTTAACATTACTTCAATGTTCTGAGACAAATTTACATAAACCAGCAGCTCAATCCGAGCGCCAGAAGCCCCTACTGACACGGATTAAGTTCTTGCTGTGGATATAAAATTATGCCTCAATGTGGCTGCCAACTCTGTATAATAACCGTACAGACAGATCTGGTCAGGTGACTATGTAGACCTGTCTGTTCCGGCCAAAGCAGGCAATGAAAAATTCTGCTAAGCAACAGGCTTCCGGACTATTTATTACAGAGGTTTGATCTGGTGCTGGTTTGGAGCAGCTGTTGCATATTCTCCACATTTCCTTAAAATGACATAATTACTGTAACATACATTTGGTACGAGCAGAGTCGTAACGTCTAATTTAAGACAGTTTTCTGAAATCAAATTAAAATGTTCCTTAGAGCCTCTGTTTCAGGCTCTTCCATGTTCCAGGCTTACTTGGCTCATCCATTGCTATTATACAGAAGAAAATAAACGTCTAAAGATGTCCCAAGTTTTTCCAGTGTAGAGCTAATTTTTCAGCAGCCTGTTTAGTGACAGGTCGAAAAATCACATACAGATCAATAGAGTTTTATTGAACTCCATTGATCGGTGTGCTCTGCGATCCATTGATAGGGACTAGTCCAGCCAGGATCTATCAATGACAGAGCCCCAGACACCAGGGAAGCAGAGGTAAGCCCTCCGTGTACCTCTATAGTGGATCGCCCCCTCACGATCTCACCTTTGGGGCGTGGGGCAGGGGCATGGCGATCCCCCCGCTAACCCACCAAGGAGCATTCACATGTCCCTTTAGACGACGCTGTCAGCTTTGACAGCGGCGATCTAAAGGGTTAATAGCCAGCCGCAGCTATTGACGCATGTTGGCTATTAGCGGCGGCCCCCGGCTACTGAAATCAGCCGGGGGGCTGCAGATTATGGAGCGGGCACCAGAGTCCAGAGACTGCTCCATACAGACTGCTGAGCGCCGCCGGGCTTGTCAGGTCCGGCCCTGCTTGCCCGGAGCAAGGCTAAGGGCCGGAAAAATTCACCCGGAACTGCATGTCCCTGGCGTCGGGCGACAGGAATTCCACATCCCAGTGGTGGACCTGGGACTAGTGATGACTGCATAGATAATGCCCATTTTGCTAATGTGTGTTGGTCTTATTTTTTTTTTTAGAGATTCACTTATATGGGACCTGTAGTCGGTCTTCGAATTCTATTACATGTCCTGTCCCATAGTTTAAAAGAGTGCAATGTGGTAGATCAATGCTTCTTTAAAGGCTTGCGGATCGCACACGGAGGCAGTAGGCTTACATCATTTTCTGGACACACATTTTCTGGACACACATCTTCGAATACACTGGTTGAAGTGATGATTTTTAATTTTTTAAGCAATGCGAGGACTAGAGAGTGTTCGGCTCATCACAGTCACTATTAAATGGGACGATTTGGGCCTATTTGGCTGATAATTGTCACATGTAAGAAAAACCGACAAAACAGTCTACAATTATTTTTTTTTTACTGAATATTCAGATTGCTGGGAATTTTACTGAAAATTGGGTGGGTCTACTAGGCTCAGGAAATGTGAATAGGAGGCTGGAGAGCATAAGGCGCATAGCATGCAACTGAATTTTGTATTAAACTTCCCCACCCATATGACTGACCGATACTGGGGGACATAGCAAGAGTGTTAAAACAATGTCGGAATCAGGACACCAGAAAATACAGAATTGTACATAGCAGCTCAAAGTGCAGACAGAGGGGAGATCATAAATAGAGGGCACACTGAGTGCAGAAGAATTCCATGAGTACAAGTGCAAAGAGAAAGCAGAGCTCCCACAGCAAACAGACTACTGAACAAGCAGGCCTCACATATGGTATGTATTACCTTGAGGACAATAATCTGAGTCTAGGAGCAGGCTGCAAACCGAATATCAGGGGGTCTGACAATAAATGAAGGCTTAAAACGGACTCAAACTTAGTGCAACATTTTTCATTTCAAAGGTGTCCAAAGTCTTTTAAACATTTGCATTTATCATGCTTTAGTCGTGGTCTTAAAGGGGTTGTCCAGCAAAAAGTACTTTTTTTTTCTTTTTAATAAATATCCAAGGCTGCCTGCTAAAAGGAAAAGGCTCCACAACAGCCTCAGTTATTATGGCGTCCAGTATTCAATGTGCTCTTTTTTCTGGTGCTGGGGTCAGCCTGAGACAGTGGGACAATTTCTTTTAATCCTAACTCAATGGTCTCCAACCAGTGGTTCTCCAGCTGTTGCAGAACTACAACTTCCAGCATACCGGGACAGCTGCTGACTTGCCAGGCATGCTGGGAATTGTAGTTTAGCAACAGCTGGAAAGCCAAGGTTTACAAACTACTGTTGTACAGTAAGCCGAGCTTAATGACTCAATACCCTGCAGAGTCTCAAAATATGTGTGTGTCCCAATAACATACCATTTATCTCCATCAGAGCACATGAGGTGAGCATGTAACAAATAGATAACAGACGAATGGAGGGTAAGCACATCAAAAATAAGAAGGCTAAGTAATGGTGTATTAATGATCTGAACACAAGAAAAAGAAAAAAAAAATCAATGAAGTGGAAAAAATGTTGGCAAACAATTAAACTTGAGTAAACTCAACACAGAAGGCGGATCTGTACAGTATACTATCCAAAAAGCGGCCATGCTTTATCAATTCCATACAGCGGTAACATCTCCACATGCTATGTTACCAGTAGCCCCCATGTTCCACAATCCAGCCCTGTGTGGCAACCTTAGATTAAGGTCATAACTCCCGTGTTTCACAGTCAGCCATGTTTCTAATTTATTTCCTCTGCTCATTAAACCACTGAAATGTTCTGTCTCGCTTCACAGATGGCTCTTTCAAGTTTTGTTACTATTCCAGAATCTTTAGAAGGACTTCGAATTTGTGTACTTAAAACAGGAAGCTTACTGAAAGAAAAATCACCAAGATGTGCACATTGCTGTCTTATGCCAAACAATCTGGAATCCATGGCTGCCTGGAAACAGTTCCATCAAAGTGACAGAAATCATTACACTGGTGTTGCTGCAATACACAGATTTTCATTCCACATGGTACGGTTCTTGTGCTGAAGCAACTGATATAACACAGTGGAATTTTTTTTTTCTGTTTTCTTTTTTCATTTGCTGCAGCTAAAACTAATTGATTCAATAGTCCCTGAAATGGAAATCCCTCGGGCTCACCGGCAACTTTACATTTTGATAACGCAATATTGTGAGTTTAGAACAGGCAACATACCGTGTGCAGTGAAGGTCTCTACAAGGTAGAATTATATGGGACCAAACCAATACATATCTTTCTCGTTCTTTATTAGTCTCTACAGCAACCTCTAAATATCGGATAAAGAGAATAACCAAATGTATTCATGAACTAGATGTCAAAATGGATAGACCACCGCTGTTTGAGATTCATTTTCGACAATTTCTACTGTAAATTCTCTCCAGTCCAGATTAAATTTGTGTATAAATCTGACTAAAAAAGGAAATAAGGAACCGCAGTGGCTACAAAAATGTTCTCAAAGAGTACCTCCGATGACGGTTCCGGGTTTTGAGACTTGCCCCAAGACTAAGACAATCAGGAGACAAATTAGCAGCAAGTCCCATAGACCTGCAAGGGACTTCCGGCAAATACGATCATGTAAGTCTTGGCGCAAGTCTCGGGCTATGCTGTTGCTGCAAAACTTTTAAATATATTCTGCCGCAGGGACCATCCTTAAAGGTACTCTTTAAAGCAATAATAAAAGCAAGCAGTGTCGATGGCTTGGAAAGTCTTTGTATAAATATGATCCACTTCACTGCTACTGTTTTCCAGCTGGGTGTCTCTTTTCTATAGTATATTTATCAAGGATGGTGTAGGTGAACGATTTGTCAACACCTTTAATTTGTGTGGTGGTCATGGGTACATTTGCCAAACTTATTAAATGGTTGTATGGCATGATATAAATATGGGGCTAATGATAAGCCTCTAAACACCAACTGCAACAAATCAACACTATAAAAACAAACATTCTAAAACAAATGATACATTTCCCCCTAGGCGCGGATTTGTTGTGCAGACATTCAGATTTTCTGCAGATCTGCTACATGTGAATTTAGCCAACCCCTCCTTGCCGGCATGCATCTCTAAAAAGATCGAAAGAGTGAGAAGCTATTGGATTACAGTCAGAAATGTCATATTAAAGCTGCAGGAGTGTATTGCTTATGACAATCATGCCTCTTTATTTGTAAGACCTCTCTGTTGTAAGAATTATACATCCATCAGCTTGTACCACCTTACCAGCTGAAACATCTAAGGTGGCAGCCTAGTTATAGGTGTTTAGGTACAGTGGATATCAAAAGTTTGGGCACCCCAGGTAAAAATGTGTATTAATGTGCATAAAGAAGCCAAGGAAAGATGGAAAAATCTCCAAAAGGCATCAAATTACAGATTAGACATTCTTATAATATGTCAACAAAAGTTAGATTTTATTTCCATCATTTACTCTTTCAAAATAACCGAAAACAAAAAATGGCGTCTGCAAAAGTTTGGGCACCCTGCAGAGTTAATATCTTGTACTGCCCACTTTGGCAACTATCACAGCTTGTAAAACTTTTTGTAGCCAGCCAAGAGTCTTTCAATTCTTGTTTGAGGTATCTTTTCCCATTCTTCCATACAAATGTCTTCCTGTTCTTTGAGATTTCTGGGCTGTCTGTCACACACTGCTCTTTTAAGGTCTATCCATAGATTTTCAATTATGTTGAGGTCAGGAGATTGTGAAGGACATGGCAAAACCTTCAGTTTACGCCTCTTGATGTAATCCCCTGTGGATTTTGAGATTTGTTTAGGATCATTATCCATTTGTAGAAACCATCCTCTCTTTAACTTCAGCTTTTTCACAGATGGCATCAAGTTAGCATCCAAAATTTGCAATTTTATTGAATCCATTTTTTCCTTCTACTCGTGAGATGTTCCCTGTGCCACTGGCTGCAATACAACCCCAAAGCATGATTGATCCACCCCCATGCTTAACAGTTGGACAGAGGTTCTTTTCATTAAATTCTGTTCCCCTTCTCCAAACGTACCTTTGCTCATTCCGGCCAAAAAGTTCAATTTTAACCTCATCGGTCCACAGAACTTGTTTCCAAAATGCATCAGGCTTGTCTATATGTTCATTTGCAAAGGCCAAATGCTGATTTTTGTGATGAGGACGTAGAAGAGGTTTTCTTCTGATGACTCTTCCACGAAGACTATATTTGTACAAGTATTTCTTTATAGTGGAATAGTGTACCACAACTCCAGTGTCTGCCAGATCTTTCTGGAGGGATTGTGCAGTCAAACGTGGGTTTTGAATTGTTTTTCTCACAATCCTGCGAGCTGTTCTGTCTGATATTATTCTTGGTCTTCCAGAGCTTGCTTTAACATCCACTGTTCCTGATGACTGCCATTTCTTAATTACATTCCGAACAGAGGATATTGACATCTGAAAACGTTTTTCTATCTTCTTATAGCCTTCTCCAGCTTTGTGAGCGTCAACTATTTTCAGTTTCAGATTTCTAGACAACTGCTTAGAAGAACCAATGGTGCTGATTGTTGGGGCAAGGTCTGATGAGTCTGGGCATTTAAAATCTTTGAGACTGACATCACCTGATCTTCCCAGATTATGATTGAGAACAATCCATGACACTAGCAGGCCTCAGCTTTTCAAAGGGGGCAGTGCATGCTATAAATTCTTCAAGGTGCCCAAACTTTTGCAGACGCCATTTTTTTGTCTTCTGTTATTTTGAAAGTGTAAATGATGGAAATAAAATCTAACTTTTGTTGACATATTATAAGAATGTCTAATCTGTAATTTGATGCCTTTTGGAGATTTTTCCATCTTTCCTTGGCTTCTTTATGCACATTAATGCAAATTTTTACCTGGGGTGCCCAAACTTTTGATCCCCACTGTAACATAAGACCGCTATCTGCATGTCTCTGTTCTACAAAGTCCTTGTTTCTAGAAATTATTCAGATTTTCAGCCCCTTACAAGAAAGGTTAATGTAAATTTGTAATCTCTGTATTAGGTAAAGTTGCAAAAGCAACTTTCATTTAAAAAAATTAAAAAAATCTTTACTTACAGATGCTCCCTCTCATAGTGCAAGAAGTCTATCCACACACAAACATTACAGCATATACCAACAAATTATAAGATGCAGCAAGGAGCACAAGATGTAGCGTACAACGCTACACTACCAAGAGGCCAAATAACACAAAGGAGGTAGAGTGCCAAACAACATATTAACCCGAAGGGGTTAAGAAGAACCTCTAAGTTTGTGCTATCTATATAAAACTTAACTTTTAATTTATACTACTAAAGAAAAATAATTTGTGAGATGATGATGTATTAAAAACACACCTCAATATGTGTCCACTTTATAGCACCTATTCCATTACTGTTGTACCCAGCTAAAAATGCAACGGCACTATCTGTGAATAATATACATTCCTGTTGTTATGACAGACCGCTAGGGGGATTATTGACAATGCAAATCCCTATACTTTTACAGGGTATGCCGTATATTGTCAGTCATACAGCCACTGAACTCTATGGTTCAGGGCTCATGGAAACAGGGGGATTAATATCTTCCCCTTATAATTTATATGAACTGGTGCTGAGGTACCAAACTCCAGAGTCCGCTGTGCACCGCGGATCAGGGAGCATGCAGCAATCAGATAGATGTTATTATTTTAAATTTTTGCTTTCACTGCATTGTGAGGATCAGTTCAGGACACAAAGGAGGTGCTAATTAAAACATGAATGCTGTCACCGACATGTTTCGCCCTTCACAGGGCTTTATCAAGGAGACAACTGACAGCTGTATGACTGACAATATACTGCATACCCTGTAAAAGTATAGGGATTTGCATTGTCAATAATCCCCCTAGCGGTCTGTCATAAAAACAGGAAGGTATATTATGCACAGATAGTGCCGTTGTCTTTTTAGCTGGGTACAACAGTAATGGAATAGGTGCTTAGAAATTATGATATAAAGTGGACACCTATTGAGGTGTGTTTTTAATACATCATCAAGGGGAAAGGATACGAATAACACGAGTAATACAAACATGTATCGATGTAGAACAGTGTGTCTCTGATAGGACCTGCTTACTGAAAGCACTTCTCTGACATAGGAGGTGACCAAAATGGTCCTCAGCAGAGATTTTGTTTAGTCACATTAGGAGTAAGGGATCATCACTAAAATCTGATACTTTTACAGATTCTGTTCAAGAACAGGGAGGCTTACTTACAGTGGGCATCTAAATACGAAGGAGACCTACCTACAAGGAGGAAACTACCTACAGAGGGAAATTACCTACTGGGGCACCTGCCTAATGGGGGAAATTACCTATTGGTGAAGCTACATTCTGGGGAGACCTACGTAACAACTAAATTTACCTATCTACTTCTTTCCAGGCCACCCACCCCTCCCAGCCAAACCCCTAATCTAACTCTACTATTTGAGACATCAAGGAAGGAATTTTTACTGTTTAGGGAACTGTGGGTTATGGTAAAGTGTGGAGACTAAGATGTTTGTCCAGCAGGTTCTTCAGAGACAAGCTGTGGCTAGTAAAAATCTGCATGGCATCTGAGCCAGATTGAGAAGAAAAGGAAAATTAACAAAAATATTTCACCTTTAAGTCACCAGATGCAATCCTACATTAGACACTTGGTCTGTAGTAGTACTGATCATGAAGTGGTGATATTATTTAGGTATTATGTAGTGGTATCATTGATCATATCTTTTTATACAGCGTTTTATTTAGTAGACGTATGGAGGGAATATCTCATCACCAGCATTTTTTAAATGTATTGCTGAGGCCAGATTACTATAGGGAAAACAACTGTACTAACCTACTCAAGGTACTCTGATCATCTGTTTTCTTCCTGCTTCCAATACGAGCGCTTGATACATGCGCAAACATTTACTGGCTGAGATAAGATATCCTGCACAAAGCACTTGTCTTGGAAGAAGAAAAAAGAAAGGAGGAGATCAAGGTACTGGAGGGAGTTGGATGGGAGCTGCAGGGAACAAGGGTGGTAAATATAGGCTTTTTTTCCCTATTCTAATCTGGCCCCTAAAAACATATGAATGGTTAAAATGTCAAAATATCTCTTCAAAGTTCATGTACTTTATCAATGCATTTATCATTGTTGTCTTATGAAAGTGTGTTTTGAATTATTTTTGCATATTTATCATACTATTGCGGGGGGGGGGGGGGGGGGGGGGGTTTACATACAACTTGGCGCATGTAAGCGCAAAAAAAACTAAACTTCAGAACACAATTTTTAATTATTCCTCCTCTCCTCTGTGACTTTCTGCACAATAAGTTGCAGTTATGACTTTTTTATGACTTTGTGTTTTTTAAAGGCAGTTTTGTAAGCCAGGTCTGGGCCGGTGTACATTTGCGCTGTTGGAGAGGGGTTTGCGACTTCTTGTGTGACATTCGCACTTGATAACTCCATTACCACTGCAAAGTGAAAATTAAAGTTGACTTTCAGAAGATCATTTGTAGTTCTTTGCTTAAAGCCCCCGCCAAAAAAAAAAAAAAGTGCTTTGACACATGTGCAATATTTCATGTTCCAAAAACAAGATTCTATAGACAATGATAAACGTCCCCCTATATTACTATACCATTCTATGATTACGTAGAACATTTCAGATGTATTATTTTGTATGCAACAAATGAGCTCAGTTTACAAATCAACGACTTGTTTTCTGGATAAGCAATGGGATTGTTCTCATTTGGCATATTATATTACAGGTGAATAGCCCACAGCTGAAATAACCCTTGAACGAGAGGCTTAAAAACAATGGAAAAGACTATTACTCACAAAGTCAAAGTCGCCATCAGGAGGAACCTTCCAGTTGTCAGGGAATACATTCTTGGATATGTGGTACTGGTCATGGACATTCTGGTTGTGGTTCTCATGGGGTTTGTTTTTAGAGTCTTGCTTATCAAAGTAATCCATAAAGGAAGGCCGTGGTGCTTGTGGAGATGTTGCATTTCCTAGTTAAATGAAACAAAAAAATTTGTTGCATGATAAAGACTTGAAAAATTAAGTGACTGGAATAAACCTTGTAAAATATAAAAGACATTAGTTCAAGCTAATAACCACTACTGTTTATCTGTTAAATACAGAGCCAATGTATCCTCACTTCTACCAGTAATGACAATAGACATACTTAGAGGCCATGAGGTTACGTAAAGAGTACCGGTTAAAAAATAAAACATTTAATATAGTGTTCCTTGTGTAATTAGCAGACACTTTCCCATTTACCTCCTTTTAAAATTACCAACATAAATATGTTAAAAATGTAATAGAAAAACGGCCACTATGTAGCTCTGTTCCGGTCCCTGCTGCAATTAATACAGTGAGTTTGGTCTCCTCCCGGCCTGACAGGAGACCAAACTCAGGAAGTGTTTCTGGCTGCACTGAGCTTGATTGACAGCTACACAGAGCCTCACTGAAAGCTGCACAGACTGAAAGCTACACAGAGCCTGAGGTCTTCTATTCATCACAGCTCTGCAAAGATGTGAGGGCGGAAGTGGTCCCCCAGCAGGCTTCAGTGATGTCATGCCGGCTGGAAAACGCCCACTTTCTCCTGCTAGGAGATAACACTATGTAAGCAAGAAGAATGGTAAGATACACAGCTTTTTAAAGCTCTGAATTTTTATTTTTAACAGGGGGAGGGGTGTTAGGAGTAGTTCGGTAACATAGCCTGAGTTAGTTTATTTGGTGACAGGTACTCTTTAAATGTTACCTGAAAGTACACATACACTTTAATGATAAGTGGATGTATGTGTCCATATAAAGTAGCACTAATTTTGGCAATTATATAATTTGTAAATTGATTTTTTCCCCCAGTTTTTCTCCTCTGCAGGGTCTATTTTTAATCTTCTATAGTGTATGAGCTAGAGGGTGGACTATCTGCTATTAGGTCTCCCATTCACTGCAATCATCTTTATAGAACACCCTAAGAAGCAGCAGCAGTATGGAGGAAATTATACAGCTTTTAGTGAGTTGTCTGTGTGTCTCTCAGTCTGTAACCCCCACCCCTCCTCTCTTCATAGACTTCAATGACCATGTAAGCTGATCCCTCAGTGAGTTGACTAATCTCTGAAGAGTTAATGATGAGTTTAGGCACAACATTAATGCAATCTGGCCATACGAGATAAAACCTAAAAAAAAAAATTTTTTTTTTTATTGTGAACCCCACTACCTGAAAAGTAGTTGTGATGCAACTAGCAGCAGGGGATCAGCACTAGCAGGAAGCTATAATTTAGCACCATACTTTTTTAATCATTCTGTATAAACACTTCTCTGAACAACCACTTTAAACTACAATCTGCTCAGAGTTAAATTCACAATGCAGAGCCGAACATGTTCTGGTATTCCTTGTTGACTGACAATGTGCAGTTACCTTGTTAATTTGCATTCTGGGAAGTGTCATCTTTATGCCAGGCATGACAAGATAATCTGAGAAAGGAAAAGCATATTGTCCCACTACAGAATATGATCTAATATGTATCCAATATCGATCAGCACTATTGTAAATGCAACTCTAGGATACAATACAGGCTTTAACAGGATCAGTAGAAAATAAGTAATGCCATGTAACTAACCTCTTTATGTAGATTAAAAGGATCCCTAAGGGCACAGCTGATACCCAGTGTTATGCCTAGTGCATGGCCTGAGGGGGTCATTTGAGTCTGCACTGTCCTGCACTATGCATAACATATCAGTCTCTGCAATATGGCAGCATACAATTATTGCTAAAAATGGGATGGGTAATGTACTCCATTACCATATCCAAAGGATAGGGGATAAGATGTATGATCGCGGGGTTCCACCGCTGGGGACCCCCGCAATCTGTCATTCTGCACACTCTGAGCCTCCAGCATTACGCAGAGCTCACAAAGGAGGGTGTTGAATGACAGATTGCGGGGGTTCCCCAGCGGCAGGACCCCCTAAACATACATCTTATCCCCTATCCTTTGAATAGACAGGAAGAAAAAAGAAAAGCCACTTCTGGGGAGAAAGCTTCCAGTTTAGGAAACTATAGTAATCGTCCATCCAGGAGGTATAACTGGCTTCACACTCTAATTTTCACATTTCATATTTATTCATTAAAGAGTACCTGTCCCCAAACTACATTTTTAATATATTGTTCCTTATGTAATTATAAGACACTTTGCTATTTACTTGCTGTTAAAATTCTCAACCTATATGTTTTTAATGGGATTGAAAAAACAGCCACTAGGTGGCTCTGTTCTGTTCCCTGCCGAAAGTCAGTTAGTTTGGTCTTCTCCTGGCCTGGCAGGAGACTAAACTCAAGAAGTGCTTGCGGGGTATGGCAGGGCACCGCTCTCGCAGGCTTCAATGATATTGCGCCTGCTGGGGAACACCCACTTTCTCCTGCCGGGAGTTCACACAATGTAGCAAGGGGAAAGGTATGATACAGAGATTAGGAGGAGTTAGGAGGGCAGGAAGGGTGTTAGGAGTAGTTAGGGAATAACATCAGCATTCGTTTAGAAAATATGGTTTGAGGACAAGTACTTTTTAAACACAAAGTGGTATTAATAACTTAAAAGTGTATTCCTGGATTTTTTATTTATTTGACTATACTACAGGGGCTGTAAAGTTAGTGTGGTTCATAATATAACGTCTGTACCTGTGTTTCATGGTAATCCAGCAATTCTTCTGTGATTTTTGCCCATACATTTTTAGCAGCATACAAAAGGACTATAGTCTCAGGCTTTCCCAGGCTGCAGTGCGGCCCGAGACATTACATCACTAGTCAGGTGATAAAAGGGAGCCTGTCTGCTTCAATGGGTGGAGCGATAGCTGGGTGGAAAGGAGATCATTCAGCAAGAATTTTTGTTTCAATGGTTTCGGTGGCTGATGTGTGGGAGGAAGACAAATGAACCTCACATTTACAAAGAACTATGGGATTTGTAGTTTGAGAGAACGAACTCCAACAGGAAATAGACAGATCGCAAAAAGATAGCCACAGCGTTATGGTAATCTCACAACATAGTTATTTATCCCTAAGACAAGCACAGATCCTTCCTAAGCATATCTATTACTGTCTGGCAGCTACGTACTAAAATCCCTTTATGGTGGAAAACCCCTTTAAACCTTCCTGTTACGCTAAGAAAACATCTCAGCAGTCACTTCTTATCACAAAATTACAATGAAATCTGACACCAGTAATTAGACAAGACAGGATAAGGCCATTAACTGTAGGCAATGGTCAGAGCACACCTTAAATAATATTACAGGTTACAGTTATGTCATTTATCCAGGGATTTATTCTGATTATCAGATTTAGTGTCAGGAAGAAACTTGTCACTTTAAAATAAGAAAAATGGCTTCGATTTCATGATATGGTGAAGTTTTTTTTGGGCCTTTTTGTGGATCAACAGGGCAGACAATAGGTAAAACTGGACAGATGTATGTTTGTTTACAAACTATATCATGGAAAGATCAGGGCATGGGTAGAAGTTTCCAGAGTGCCAACATATGCTGTGTATATACCATAAATGCTTAAACTGGGAATTCATTTATTTATATTACTTGCCTTAATCTGGATCAATTCCTTGGTAGGGGAGGTAAAGAAAGTCCCTTCTCAACAGGCACCGGCTTAAATTATATTCTTTGCACACCACCAAACATCATGCTGGTCTTATATAAAAGCATAATGAATACATAAACAAGTGTGAGCTCAATACTTAGGAATCTATGTACTCAGTATATTTTGCACCAAGAGGCTAATGCAAACACTAATAAACCACAAAGTGATAAGCGCAGAAAGCAGCGCCGATTACTTGGACTGACTTACATCTCACTCGAGCAGAAGTGTTAATCCTATTTTCCGATGCCTCCCATGTGAGAAAATAGTTTAGGGTTGTTTTCCACAATTTAATACTTTTGAGTGATCTGATATTGGAACTGCACATACTTCTCCTTTCCAAAATCTTTTTAGCATGTAGGTTGAAGGGGATTAACACTGTATATTAAAACAACACAGATGCGGAATGACTTATGATTCCTGGAGCAAACAAAGAATTTAAAGCTTTGAGAGCGGAGACCCCCAAGTGAATGAGAAAAACAATTAATATTAATATAGGGCATTAAATATTTACATCTACCTAAGAGCTGGAGGAAAAAGAGCAGCTAAGGCAGAATGAATTAAATATCAGCCTTTTAAACGTAATGCTAATCGCAAAGCGGCATGCACAGCATAATACAAGGATGCATGTTATTAGTTTATGCAATGTCAATATGCGCAACATTTAGCCAGCCAGGTGATCCTCACTCCCAAAGTACGCAGCTATCGGCAGCTAGCTGTAGGAATATGGATGAGCTGCTGTGTATGTATAGTGTGCAAAGTCTCCATTAGCCAATTCAGCCATCATTGACAGCACATAAGGATGTCATGCTTTAGCCTGGAGGATGTGCTGATGGGAAACATTCAAGCAGCAGGATTCACTGTACGTGGGCGGCAAGAGGGAACTAGTGCTGAGTTTTCTACAATGAATAAATGCTGACGTACTGCAGCAGAACGAGTGTCTAGTGTTTATTTATAACAGATGGTCAGCCAACGAGGATCTGTTCCGTAACAACTTTGTTAGGAGCGCTTATGACACATGCTATTATGTGTGTTTAAGGAGATGATAGCTGGTTAACATAAAACAATGCAAGACGGCGCAATAAAAAAGGTGGCACGTTTCTTCAAACAGAAAGGAAACCTGCGCAGAATGGCAGGCATGGCCACCCTGAAAGGACATCTATATGGGTTAATATACACTGCTCAAAAAAATAAAAGGAACACTAAGATAACACGTCCTAGATGAAAATGAATGAGCTAGTTGCATTAAATACTTTCGTCTTTGCATAGTTGAATGTGCTGACAACAAAATCAAACAAAAATTATCAATGGAAACCAAATCTATCAACCCATGGAGGTCTGGATATGGAGTCACACTCAAAATGTGTGGAAAACCACACTACAGGCTGATCCAACTTTGATGTAATGTCCTTAAAACAAGTCAAAATGATGCTCAGTAGTGTGTGTGGCCTCCACGTGCCCGTATGACCTCCCTACAATGCCTGGACATGCTCCTGGACAGTCTGTGGTGCAACGTGGTGTTTGTGGATGGAGGGAGAAAGGATGTCCCAGATGTGCTCAATCAGATTCAGGTCTGGGGAACGGGTGGGCCAGTCCATAGCATCAATGCCTTCCTTTTGCAGAAACTGCTGACACACTCCAGCCACATAAGGTCTAGCATAGTCTTGCATTAGGAGGAACCCAGGGCCAACTGCACCAGCATATGGTCTCACAAGGGGTCTGAGGATCTCATCTCGGTACCTAATGGCAGTCCGGCTACCTCTGGCAAGCACATGGAGGGCTGAGCGGCCCCCCAAAGAAATGCCACCCACACCATTACTGACCCATCGCCAAACCAGTCATGCTGGAGGATGTTGCAGGCAGCAGAACATTCTCCAGGGCATTTCCAGACTCTGTCACGTCTGTCACATGTGCTCAGTGTGGATCTGCTTTCATCTGTGAAGAGCACAGGGCGCCAGTGGTGAATTTTCCAATTTTGGTATTCTCTGGCAAACGCCAAACGTCCTGCACGGAGTTGGACTGTGAGCACAACCCCCACCTGTGGATGCCGGGGCCTCATACCACCCTCATGGAGTCTGTTTCTGACCGTTTGAGTGGACACATGCACATTTGTGGCCTGCTGGAGGCTATTTTGCAGGGCTCTGGAAGTGCTCCTCCTGCTCCTTCTTGCACAAAGACGGAGGTAGCTGTCCTGCTGCTGGGTGGTTGCTACGGCCTCCTCCACGTCTCCTGATGTACTGACCTGTCTCCTTGGTATTGCCTCCATGCTCTGGACACTACGCTGACAGAGACAGCAAACCTTCTTGCCACAGCTCGCATTGATGTGCCATCCTGGATTAGCTGCACTACCTGAGCCACTTGTGTGGGTTGTGGACTCCGTCTCATGCTACCACTAGAGTGAAAGCACTGCCAGCATTCAAAAGTGACTAAAACATCAGCCAGGAAGAATAGGAACTGAGTATTGTGGTCTGTGATCACCACCTGCAGAACCACTCCTTTATTGGGGTTGTCTTATTAATTGCCTATAATTTCCACCTGTTGTCTGTTCCGTTTGCCCAACATCATGTGAACTGTGACTGCCTTGGAGTTACATTGTGTTGTTTAAGTGTTCCCATAATTTTTTGAGCAGTGTATAAGGGTCACATTTCAAGGCATGGCAGGTGATTTAAAATCCTTAAAAACTTAGTTGAAAGTTGACAACTCAGGACTGTTCATTTACACATCAATTCCTGACAAGATGAGGTATGTAGCCTTTAAAAGGGTTACTCTGCTCCCCAGCGTCCGGAACTCAATGCTCCGAACGCTGGGTGCGGGTTCCGTGTTCACGACCGCCCCGCAATGTCACGCCCCGCCCCCTCAATGCAAGTCTATGGGAGGGGGCGTGACGGCCGTCTCGCCCCTCCCTTTCCATAGACTTTCATTGCGGGGCGAGGCGTGCTGTCTCGGGGCGGGACGTGAACACAGAAGCCCGCACCCAGCGTCCGGAACATTGAGTTCCGGACGCTGTGGATCGGAGTAACCCTTTAATGTACAGTCATGGCCGTAAATGTTGGAACCTCTGACATTTTTCTAGAAAATGAAGTATTTCTCACAGAAAATGATTGCACTAACACATATTTTGCTATACACATGTTTATTCCCTTTGTGTGTATTGGAACTAAACAAAAAAAAGGGGGGAAAATAAGCTAATTGGACATAATGTAACACTAAACCACAAAAATGGTCCGGACAAAATTATTTACACCCCTAATATTTGGTTGCACACCCCTTGGAAAAAATAACTAAAACCAGTCTCTTCCTATAACCATCAATTAGCTTCTTACACCTCTCAGCCGGAATGTTGGACCACTCTTCCTTTGCAGACTGCTCCAGGTCTCTCTTATTGGAAGGGCCAGTTTCCCAACAGCAATTTTAAGATCTCTCCACAGGTGTTCAATGGGATTTAGATTTGGACTCATTGCTGCCACTCCATAACTCTCCAGCGCTTTGTCGACATCCATTTCTGGGCGCTTTTTGACATATGTTTGGGGTCATTGTCCTGCTGGAAGACCCAAGATCTTGGATGCAAACCCAGCTCTCTGACACTGGGCTGTACAGTGCGACCCAAAATCCGTTGGTAATCCTCAGATTTCATGATGCCTTGAACACATTCAAGGCACCAAGTGCCAGAGGCAGTAAAATGACCCCAAAACATAATTGAACCTCCATCATATTTCACTGTAGGTACTGGGTTCTTTTCTTTGTAGGCCTCATTCCGTTTTCGGTAAACAGTAGAATAATTTACCAAAAAGCTCTATCTTGGTCTTATTTGTCCACAAGATGTTTTCCCAGAAGTATTTTGGCTTACTCAAGTTTCGGCAAAATGTAGTCTTCCTTTTATATGTCTGTGTCAGCAGTGGGGTCCTCCTGGGTCTCCTGCCATAGCATTGCATTTCATTTCATTTAAATGTAGACGGATGGCTCGCACTGACACTGATGCTCCTTGAGCCTGCAGGACAGCTTGAATATCTTTGGAACTTGTTTGGGGCTGCTTATCCACCATCCGGACTAGGGATCGATATTATTGGCCGATTTTTTTCCCGTTATCGGTATCGGCTTCTAACCTGCCGATAATGCGCAAAACAAGGCGTGTGCACGAATCGCGGGACTTCAGTCCTGGCCCTGAACTTCAGGCCGGGACTGAAGTCCCACGATTCGTGTGCACGCCTTGTTTTGCCGTGCGGAGCAATTGCCTGACAGCCGACAGCATGGTGGAGAGGGAGCTGTCAGCTGTCCCACTTCTCCACTCCCTCACCTTTCTCATGCTGCTTCATTCTTGCAGTGGGAGTGAGAGCCGCGGGGACGCCATCCAAGGCAGGCCGGCGCCATGATATCACATCATTGCGCTGGCACCCGGAGATCACGTCCCTGCAGCTCTCACTCACAGTACAAGAACGTAGCAGCGTGTGAGAAAGGTGAGCACTGCTCGGGCGCTGTATGGATGGACGGGCAAATTATAAGTGAGGGGGGGCAAATTTAAGTGAGGGGCACATATCAGGGGGGTATTATATGTGAGGAACAAAGGACAGGGGGGATTATATGTGGGGGCACATGACAGCCCCCTGTCATGTGCCCATATAATGCCCCCCTGACTTTTAATACCCTCTGTCCTGTGCCCCTCACATATAATGCCCCCTGAGGGTGCAGGACATGGGGTATTATATATGAGGGGCACTGGACAGGGGACAATATATGTGAGGGGCACAGGACAGGGGGTATTATAAGTCGGGGGGCATTATATGGGCACATGACAGGGGTGGGCTGTCATGTGCCCCCACATATAATCCCCCTCGTCATCTTCCCCTCATACATAAAACACCCTATCCTGTGACACCCACATATAATGCCCCATGTCCTGTGTTCCTCACATACAATGCCCCCATCATGTGCCCCGACATATAATGCCCCCTGACATGTGCCCCTCATATATAATGCCCCATGTCCTGTGCCCCTCACATATAATGCCCCCTGTTCTGCACCCTCAGGGGGCATTATATGTGAGGTGCACAGGACATGGGGCATTATATATGAGGGGCACAGGACAGGGGGTATTATAAGTCAGGGGGGCATTATACAGGCAGGGGGGAGAGAAGCAAGTGGTGGCGGCAGTCTCTGGCACCACAAAAGCCACTACAATTCATTGATCTCAAGCACCCGCTTTAAATCAATGATCTGCAGCGGCTTCAGGGGGGGGGGGGGGGGGGGGGAGAGAGAAATAGCCGATAATTTATACCGGAATATCGGTATAAATTATCGGCTATCGGCCTTAACCTCCACAGATTATCGGTATCGGCCCTAAAAAAAATCGATATTGGTCGATCCCTAATCCGGACTATCCTGCGTTCACTCCTTTCCTCAAATTATCTCTTCCGTCCACGCCCAGGGAGATTAGCTACAGAGCCATGGGTTGCAAACTTCTTAATAATGTTGTGCACTGTGGACAAAGGCAAATCTAGATCTCTGGAGATGGACTTGAAACCTTGATATTGTTGATATTTTTCCACAATTTTGGTTCTCAAGTCCTCAGACAGGTTTCTTCTCCTCTTTCTGTTGTCCATGCTTAGTGTGGTACACACAGACAAACAATGCAAATACTAAGTGAACTTCTTTTTATCTGCTTTTTAAAGGTGTGATTTTTATATTGCCCACACCTGTTACTTGCCCCAGATGAGTTTAAAGAAGCATCACATGCTTGAATCAATCTTATTTTTCCACAATTTTGAAAGGGAGCCAATAATTTTGTCCAGCCCATTTTTGAAGTTTGCTTTTTTTCCTCCGTCCAATACACACAAAGGGAATAAACATGTGTATAGCAAAACATGTTTCTGCAATCCTTTTCTGTGGGAACATTTACGGCCATGACTGTATATATCTGATGATGGTAATGTACGTTTACATGGCCTATTTTTTCCAGACAGGAAATATGCAGCAGAAATTTTAATGTACAAAAAAAATATATAAAAAGATTTTTTTTTAAACACAGGAAAAAAGGGACATAAAAGTCACACAAATAATAAAAAATAAATCACAGAAAAAAGGCCAACTTACTGGTTATTGATACAAGGGCAGGTTAGGTACCTATTCCCATTATGGATGCAGATCAGTCACAATGCTACCTCCCCGTACATAGCATTGTGGCTGATTTGCATCAGAAATTTCAAGGTCAGCCTGAGATTTTTCACGTTTTTTATTACTGTCATGAATGCAGATTAGCCCTGTTGTCCTCTACGACTCGTGTTTCCTCGAATAATATCTTTAAAATAAGCGAGGCATTACTTATTCCTCTATATATCTGACATGCGCTGTAAATTACACTGTGAATTGCGGCATGTCTTCAGATTAAATCAAGCATTAAAAGAGCATCACAGCATGCTGTTTGAAACATATCATACACCATATATGCCATAAAGCTAAGTGTCAACTCGGCCTTACATAGCTATGCATTACCACCAGGTAGCAGCACAGAGCTTAAACCAAAACAGCCCATACACACATACCAGGCCCTTAGCCCTGCTTCGGGTAAGCAGGACCGGTGCATTGCCGTGGAATGAGATTTGCCATAGAATGAGATGGTCCGCCTCCATCACATCCTATTGGCTCTCTCTTGTCACGTGACATATTTAAACGTCACGCATCGATGCGCACAGCAGTGTCAATTTGGCTATCACAGGGAGAGGATCTCCTCACCCTGTGATAGCTGAAGCTGTACGGAGCTCTCATGGGCTCTGTGGCCCGACAGAAGTTCACACATGTACGCAGCTCATACGGCTGCCTCATATACACTTACTCTATTATTACATGTACTGTTGATCCACAGCGCTAGCGGGATCCCTATGCCCGATGGCGCTGTCATCAGTGTGCGTCCCCACGAGCGCCCCACGCCCGCAGCTCTACTCCCCGTCCCCCGCAGCTGTACTTGCTCTACTCCCCGTCCCCCGCAGCTCTACTCCCCGTCCCCCGCAGCTCTACTCCCCGTCCCCCGCAGCTCTACTCCCCGTCCCCCGCAGCTCTACTCCCCGTCCCCCGCAGCTCTACTCCCCGTCCCCCGCAGCTCTACTCCCCGTCCCCCGCAGCTCTACTCCCCGTCCCCCGCAGCTCTACTCCCCGTCCCCCGCAGCTCTACTCCCCGTCCCCCGCAGCTCTACTCCCCGTCCCCCGCAGCTCTACTCCCCGTCCCCCGCAGCTCTACTCCCCGTCCCCCGCAGCTCTACTCCCCGTCCCCCGCAGCTCTACTCCCCGTCCCCCGCAGCTCTACTCCCCGTCCCCCGCAGCTCTACTCCCCGTCCCCCGCAGCTCTACTCCCCGTCCCCCGCATCTCTACTCCCCGTCCCCCGCATCTCTACTCCCCGTCCCCCGCATCTCTACTCCCCGTCCCCCGCATCTCTACTCCCCGTCCCCCGCATCTCTACTCCCCGTCCCCCGCATCTCTACTCCCCGACCCCCGCATCTCTACTCCCCGTCCCCCGCGAACGCTCAGGGAGCGATCCACAGCGCTATGGGGATTCCTACGCCCGATGGTGCTGTCATCAGTGTGCGTCCCCGCGAGCGCCCCACGCCCGCAGCTGTACTCCCCGTCCCCCGCAGCTGTACTCCCCGTCCCGTTAACGCTCAGGGAGCGGGGAACAGAAAGTAGAGCATCGGGTGCAGGTAAAGTAGTACTGCGCATGCGCATCACTACGCGAGCGCAGCACTACGCGAATAACTTTACCTGCGCCCGATGCTCTACTTTCTGTTCCCCGCTCCCTGAGCGTTAACGGGACGGGGAGTAGAGCTGCGGGGGACGGGGAGTACAGCTGCGGGCGTGGGGCGCTCGCGGGGACGCACACTGATGACAGCGCCATCGGGCATCGGGATCCCGATAGCGCTGTGGATCAACAGTAAATGAGGCAGCCCTATGAGCTGCGTACATGTGTGAACTTCTGTCGGGCCACAGAGCCCATGTGAGCTCCGTGCAGCTTCAGCTATCACAGGGTGAGGAGATCCTCTCCCTGTGATAGCCAAACTGAGACTACTGAGCGCATCGATGCGTGAAGTTTAAATATGTCACGTGACAACAGAGAGCCAATAGGATGTGATGGAGGCGGACCATCTCATTCTATGGCAAATCTCATTCCACGGCAATGCACCGGACCTGACAAGCGTGGCGACGCTCAGAGGGGTGTATGGAGAAGGCTCCCGACTCCTGCCCGCTCCATACTCAGCAGCCCCCAGCTGGGGGCCGCCGCTAATAGCCAGCATGTGGCAATTGCCACGGCTGGCTATTAACCCTTTAGATCGCTGCTGTCAAAGCTGATAGCGGCGTCTAAAGGGACATGTAAATGCTCCCTGGTGGGCTAGTGGGAGGGGGGGGGAATCGCCCTCCGCAGTGTGATCGCCGGGGGTGGAGAGATCCACTATAGAGGTACCCGGAGGGCTTACCTTTGCTTCCCTGGTGTCTGTGGCTCTGTAATTGATAGATCCTGGCTGGACTAAGCTCTATCAATGTATCGCAGAGCACACAGATCAATGGAGTTCAATAGAACTCTATTGATCTGTATGAGGAATCTAATGATTCCTCCTAAAAGTCTTATAAAGTGTAAAACTAAAAAAAAGTTTTAATAAAAGTTTAAAAGACACACAAAATCCCCCCCTTTTCCTATATAAAAACATGTAAACATAAAAAAAAAAAAAAACAGATTTAGTATTGTTGCTTGTGTAATTGTACGAAATATTAAAATATAACATTATGTATCCCTTACAGTAAATGACGTAAATGTAAAAAAACAAACAAAAAAAAACAAAAACACAAAATTGCAAAAAAAAAATTTAAAATTAGAAAGCGATTAAAAAGTCAGATCAATACCAAAATGGTACAGATACAAAAAAAATTATACATACAGCCTGGTATGCGAAAAAAACAAAAAAAAAAAAAGCAATTTTTTTAAAAAGTTCAGATTTTTTTAAATTAGTAAAACATGACGAAAACTATACAAATCTGGTATTGTTGTAATCAGCCAGGCCTAAAGTATCAAAACAACATGTTCGCTCAACCACAAGGTAAATGGTGTAGAAAAAAAACAAAACACCAAATTAGCAAAATTTTGAAATTACTATTTCAATTTCACCGATATATGTAATATTGTTTTTTGGTTCCAAGTTTATGTTATTGAAAAATTAAAAGGTATCATTAGAATAGTTAGTTATGGCTATTATAGGGCGAGGAGGAAAAAATGAGAGTGTAAACGCGAAAATTGGTCCGGACAAGTGGATCATCATGAGGGACAAATAGATTTTGCTCCGTTTCAGTCCCGTGGACAAGTAGTTTTTTATTAAAATTTCCACACCCCTTATCATACATACATATACATACACACATACACACATGATGCTGTTCAGCAATAGGCAAGTGGTTAGATGTGACAAACTTCTGCACAACAAAATGCCAGCACACAATGCCAAGTGTCATAAAAAGCTCCACACTAATAAACTAGCACATGTATTGCAGACAGTCCCCAGTGTCCCCGCACTCTCATGACTCATTAATCTCCCTACACCAAGCCATATTTACAGAGAATAATGAAAGAACTTGTATTAATTTAAATGCGGTTGGTAGAGTTTAGGCTTTATTAATATATTTACAATTACTCAGCTTACGCCTTTCCGGCTATTTCCACCTCCAAGGAAGTCTACGCACCATGATATAATGAAATCTGTATGAAGCTGTAAAGTGAATTACCATCTTTATAACACCAGTTTACGCACTGAATTAATTTACATACAGACCCATAATTAGCAATCAGCCTGAAACCCTAATTGTCTGGTTTTTCCCATAGCAACCAATCACAGCTCTGCTTTCACTTTACCAGAGCTCGTTAAGATATGAAAGCTGAGCTGTGATTGATTACTGTGGGAAAGAACAGATAATTAGGGTTTCAGGCTGATTGATAAATCTCCAACAAAGTTAAGGCTGCATTCACACCACGTTTTGTACATACGGGTGCCGGATCCGGGGGGGCGAGGGGCAAACCGGGTACTACGGTTTTAGGTTCGGTCCAAAACCGCATACGGGTCAAAACTGAGCAGACAAGAGTCACCGTTTGACTCCGGTCGGCTCATTAAAGTAAATGGAGTCACGGGCTGATTCGGCTGGGGTACGGGAGCGCCCGGTTTGCCCCTCCCCCCGCCGGATCCAGCACCCGTATGTACAAAACGTGGTGTGAATGCAGCCTAAGTCACGTGGTAAATATATTATATTACTCATAGGGATCCTGAGCTACAACCTAGAATTTTGTCCAAGCTCCTTTCACAAATCTGCTGGCTTCAGAGCTGAAATCTCTCTGCATTCCTTGGTGAGTCAATATACACAGCATGACCAGGACTCCTACCGTATGTAAGAATGTGTTTACTCTACTATATAATAGGAAGTAAAAATAAATCACCACCATCCATCATTACATTCTTCCCTTTTAAAGGGGGTTTTACTGGCAAAAATTATAAAATTCCTTTATTTATATAGCATCAACCTATTCTACAGTGCTTTTCAGAGATTGCCACCATTCAAATTGGTCCCCGTTCCCATTGGGGCTCACAAATTTCAAATTCACCCATCAGTAGGTTTTGGCGTGTGGGAGGAAACCAGAGTAAACAGTGGAAACTCAAGCAAACATACAAACTCTTTTGCAGAGACTGTGCTCTGCAAGGCAACAGTGCTAACTACTGTGCCACTGTGCTGCCTCAGATTGAGCCATTAAAAAACAAGGCTCGTGTACAAAAATGATTTCCATAATGCTCGGGCTGCCTGCAAACAAAACAATAAACGACTCACCTGCCGCCCCTCCCCCATTACCCCGGAATCTCACTCTGCTCCTCTGCTGCCATCTTCTTTCTGGTCTAACCGTGGTCAGTACGTCACCAGGACTGTCAGCAAATCCCCAGCTTCAGGCGATAGGTTGGGTGACAGTGTGATGCATTGTGCCTATGGCGACCAATGCTGTGGCTCAAAGCATAGCACGGCTGCTGTGGCACGACATCCCTGTGGCTAGGTATTTAGTGACAGGCATTGTGTAGCACTGACCACGGTCAGACCAGGAAGATAACGGCGGAGGAGGAGCGTCATGAGATACCGATACATCAGGGGTGCGGCGGCAGGCGAGTTCTGAGTAACTGCAGCTGAGATCCCATTACTGAAAGGGCTTAGCAAATGGGGGTGGCTAAAAATTATTAGTCTACCACTGCAGACAGAGCGTGAGGGGTGGGGGATCCTGTCTACAGGAAGTTCTTACATTCAGTCAAATGATTGGGATTAGAAGAAATATGTTTCCTGGGACACACAAGCTGTTCTTACACATATGACAAGCTAAACAGTTATCTGTTCCTGCCCCTCCATACACATGAATGCTCAGCCAAGCATTCAGGTATTACACATTAAGAGGAGGGGCATTCACTTCCAGACTCCTCTAGTGGGGGCATATCAACCTGAGGTCAAATGAAATCCAAAATGTGGCCTATATACATAGCCCTGTTACCTCTTGACAAAGCCGCGTGAGCGGCGAAACATGTCGAGGGGGGCTGCAAATTGATTTTAAAACACAGCGGTGTCCTTTCCCTCTGTATGGCACACTGCAGGTGCATACAGTATCACTATTGAGTCCTTGTAGTACTCTTTGTATACCTTAATACCTGGAAAGAGAGACACCCTGATTTTGTAATATTTCTTGTGTGTGAAACAATATGAATTAATAAAAATTTAATTATTTTCTTCTCAATATATGGTAAATTAGGGAACTAGTGGATCACTACGGTGATCTTTTGGTATATTATAGGAGACTGTGAGGCCGGCAACTTATCAGCCTACTTAGGTGGGGCTTATGGCCTGTCTCCCTCCTCCCATTGTATGTGTATAACCACACTGGAGTTGACCTGGGAGAAGTCAATGAGTCGGATCTAATGCTGCTGTAATTGCCCACTGGCCCCTGGTTTTGCTTATCACGCACAGGTAGGTTTAGTGTGCGGGCTCAGGTATGTCCGTCATATAAGGATATACTGGCTAATGTCTCAATTTTACATCAGTTTTGAGGGTTAGCCAATGTCATTGTTTACATCTACCACAGTTATGCACCTACATTCCGATTTATATTCTTCCTAATGTCCAACATCCCCACCTATTCATCTGGTGTAGGATGCCATTATGGTACTTGTGGCTTGTTGCAGGCATCCTCCATTGTATGCATATTTATGCTGGGGATTGCCTATAGCAACGGACCACAAGTGCAGGATCTGCCCCCCCCATCAAAAATACATATAGACATTTGGGGTTAGCATCTTATGCCATGTGATACCACACCTTTGTAATTGTGTATAGGAGCCTAAACAAAACAAAAAATACAGATTTCAACATGAGGCAAAACAGAAAATTATATCAAGGGCAGAATTGCTAGGATATTTTTTTAATTGAGTATTTTCTGTTATATTTGTTTGCTTTTTAATTAAAAAAAAATAGTGAAAGGTTATGTAAACTGAACCTGCTATTTAATACCTGTAGTTTTATTCCAGGGTATATTTCATTTAGAGAGTAACACGCTATGCAAGGCCAACCCTATGGAAACTATGCACTGATGTCTGAACAAGTTTGACATAGATACTAACAAGCAGATATCCGCCACAATTTCCCTGTGTTGTGCGTCTCTAAGGAGATGGCTTTTGTTTACGAAATCTACCGGGAGACCTGGTACCAGAAGCAGATTTCTGGCTTGTGATGGAAAAAGTCCTATTGGCCAGACAGAGAGTACAACACAATCCGTCCCCATGTGCAGCGCGAGGACTCGGAGACCTGCACATAATTGTAGGCTGATATTATTAACCCTGAGAAAAGAACAGAGGACAGAACAAGCCATTCACCTGGAAATCATCATTAACTAATTGCATCTCATTATTACCGCTCACCTCACGACTTCAGGCTGCGCTTAAAAAGAAACTTTTAATAAGCACAAATTTTAATATGCACCTTTGAGTCTCCGTGTAAAAACTGAATGACCAGTTCTGTCTGACTGAATGACTCAATAATCTGCTTTTATATAAAAAAAAAAAAAACAATGGTAAAGCAGCAGCAGCAGCAGGGACTGGAAGGTTTAAATGGGCACCGACTGCCAGAATGAAAAACTTTTTATAGGTTGTACATATTGTCAAAACATTAACCTTTCTAACATTTTTAGCTTTTTTTTTTTATAGAAATCATGGCTTTTTAAATAAGACCACTAGTGACCTCTATAACATAATACAGTGGTCCCTCAAGTTACAATATTAATTGGTTCTGGGACGACCATTGTATGTTGAGACCAGAACTCTATGGAAACCTGGTAATTAGTTTTAAAGGCACCAAAATGTCATCCAAAAATAGGAAAAAGTGAGAATTAAAGAAAAATAAGTAGATAACTAATACAGATAAAGCAAGTTCTTACATATAAAAGTAAGAAAGATCTGCTGGGAGCTGTAACTCTTTTTATTATAAAAATGCAAAACAAATCTGATACAAAACATTAAACAAAAACAAGCTTAACCAGCTATAACAAACATAACATAAATAAAATTGCAAAAACAAATTCTGCCTAACCGGCCAGCCCAAATTTACTAAAATACACTTTTACTTTTTCCCCATACCAAAATAACACACACAAACACGCATTCATTTTCTTTAAAAAAAAAACATTAAAAAAAAAAGAGCCCAACTTGGCTTATAAAAAATAAATAAATAAATAAATAAATATATAAACATAAAATTCAGCACAACTTGGCTATAAAAACAAACCAAATGAAAAGGAACATAAAAGTAGCACAACTTGGCTATAACATAAAAATTACCCTTACCACGGGGGGGAAGAAAAAAAAAAATATATATAAATAAATAAATACTACGCTCTGCCTCCCAGCCAGAGATCCACCGGTGAAAGAAGGGCAAGGAAAAGCAGCACGGAGACGCGGCCGGAGAGAGGGCCCAAAGAGCCCAGTCCCACGCACTGCCCCCGCACAGCCGCAAGGCCCGCAAAGCATGCCCAGCACGGCAAGGAGCCGAGGACGGCCAGAGAGGATCCACGCGCAACCCAGAAACCGGCCGGACCCAAAAAGAGCAAGCCAGAACTGAAGAAAAGGACAACACCGCCGAAAAGCGAAACCGCGATGCCGGAGGCGAGGAGAGCAGAGACACCGGAGGGGAGCAGCTCCCCGAAGGAGGGGAAAAAAAATATATATATACACAAACATGTGTACATGCATATACACAATCAAACACACACATATATATATATATATATATACATATACATACATATATATATATATACATATACATACACATGACACCGCTTTTTTTTTTTTCATTTTTACTGGCCCGACTGCCACTATACACTATATAATATAAAACAATATAAATACAAAACACAATATATACAAAACACAATATATACAAAATCACAGAAAATGTACAAAAATATAGTAAATACACTACAAAAAACAACAGAAAAACACCTACACTAAAACTGTCCTCTCACCCACACCACCCCTCCTGTACATGGGTCAGAGTCCATACCGTCCATACAGTTCTCAAAGTCCAGTCCTTAACTGACCCATGTCAGGTCCCCAAAACACCACAAAACCACCACCCACAAATACACCCTCCCCACCTAACACTCCTCCCAACCAACTTATATACAAACTTATACATTCTGAACCACCACCCCCTTTAGGCCCAAGTTTGGTTGCCTGTAAGCCCTTCATACCATGTAAATTGAAAACAAAACAAAAAGCTAATGTGCACATGCATCAGCCCACCACCAGGGAGAAGGATGGCAGACCTGATACATAAATCATTTTATACTCTTTCCCTAACTCCCCCTACAATTCTCCCTAATTCTATCCCTACAATAAATCTGACCCTACCCTCACCCTATCTCTACCCCTATAACACTGCCCCTAACCAAAAATAAAAGGTACTCTACCCAAAAGGTTTAGTACCTAGGGCACATGAAATGAGAAACCTCTCCACAGGAGAGAAGCCCTACTGGTACCAAGACTGCCATACTCCAAAGACCTGATCTTTCCGAGGTCACCGGTGATGTTCCTACAGACCTCCACCTCGGAGAGGATTTTCTGTTGGGTCGACACTAAGCACCGTGCATTCCACGTGTAGTACCTAACCACTAAACTGACTAAAAATAAAGTGCCCCGATCTCGGCCACCCAGGTTCCTGAATGCCCCATAAGCCCACTCCGGATAGGCAAAGCCGGCAAGTTGACTCCAGCCGATGGAAGCGCCCACCCTGTTGTAGACCCCTATGTTAAAGGGACAATGAAGCAGAAAGTGGTCCATGCTTTCCAGCGTGTCCCCGCACTCTTCTCGGGGACATCCCCAGTCATCAGAGTTCCTGTACTTCAGGTTGTCCTTTACACATAGCTTCCCCTGAAAGCAGCGCCAGGCCAAGTCCCAAAACTTCTGGGGGATCCTTTTCATGTTTAAAAGATACAACCCCACCCTCAGATCCCGACCTGGGCAGTCCCTGAGCGCCAGAGGCTTCTGGAAGTGGGTCAACAGAACCCGTTTGTCAAGGAACTGCCTTGACTGGGTCCTGATCTCCAACACTCCCAGACCCCACTGACATATCGCCTTCAGAGTCGGGGTAGCGTAAGCCGGAAGATATCCATGGGGCGTACGGAGGTCCTTCACTTGCCCTCCTGTCTCCCATTCCTGGAAGAAAGGCCGAAACCACTCCTTGCAGGAGAGTACCCACGGAGGAGCCCTCTCTTTCCAGAGGTTTGCAATGTTGGCTTTCAAGAAGGTGTTCGTTAAGAACACCACGGGGTTTACCATAGATAAACCCCCTAGTCTCCTCGTGCGGTACGTAACCTCCCTCTTGACTAGGTTCAACCTGTTCCCCCATAACAGTTGGAAAAACAGGCTGTAGACCCTAGTGTAGTAAGCCTCTGGTAAGATACATACACTGCCCAGATAGATAAACAAGGGGAGCAGGTACGATTTGATCAGGTGTACCCTTTCCCTGAGGGTCATAGACCAACCCTTCCACTGGTTCACCCTCTGAGTGGCATCCTGGAGCTTACCGTCCCAGTTTTTGGTGGGATAATCATCCTGGCCGAATGTGATGCCCAGAATTTTTGCTGACTCTTGGAGCCCTGGAAGGGTGTCAGGGAGATCAAACGTGGGATCTCCCCCTCCCAGCCAGAGACTTTCACACTTATCCCGGTTGATCTTGGACCCGGATGCCTCCGAGTAGCGGTCCACCTCTGACATCACCACATCGACCTCCTCCCGTGAGGAGACGAAAATAGTGACATCATCAGCGTACACCACTACTCTCTGGGCGACATCCGGCTCCGCCAGAGTCATCCCGACTCCCGCCAACGGCCCACAATCTACCCTCCGGACGAAGGGATCGATTGCGAACACGTATAACAGCGGGCTCAAAGGACAACCCTGACGGACTCCGGACCCCACCTCAAAAGAGCGGCCAGACCAACCGTTCACCAGCGGGAAACTCTCTGCCCCTGCATATAAGGTGACAAGCCAATTCACAAAAGTACTCGGTAAGCCATATCTCAGGAGGACGGACCAGAGGTACTCGTGGTTCACCCGATCAAATGCTTTGGCCTGATCCAAGGACAGCATGTACCCCTTCCAGAGACCCGCACTACTCCGCTCCACTGCCTCCCTGACACTGAGGACAGCACTTAAGGTGCTTCGGCCTGGAACAGAGCAGTGCTGGGCCCCCGAAAGGAGCCGGGGTGCAAATTTCACCAACCGATTAAACAGTATCTTGGCCAGAAGCTTCCTGTCCGTATTGAGAAGAGCTATGGGCCTCCAATTCTCAATCCGGCTAGGATCTTTACCCTTTGACAGAAGAATCAGGGCTGACCTCCTCATTGACTTTGGTAGAGTGCCCGAGGAGAGACACTCATTGAATACCTCAGTCAAGAGGGGAGCTAAAGACTCCTTAAAGGTCCTGTACCACTCGGATGTTAAGCCATCCGGACCTGGCGACTTCTTGGGGGCGAGCCCCTCGATCGCCAGTCTCACTTCCTCTTCCCTGATTTCTTCTGCCAAAACATCAAGAGAGGGGTCTACCCCTGGCTCAGGAATAGTTTCAGCCAGGAAAGCCGACATCCCGTCTCGATCTAGATCCTTCCTTCCCAAGAGGTGCGAGTAGAAGGATCTGATGACCTCCAGGATCCCTGATCTGGACCGATTCAGAGATTCCGTACTATCAATCAGTCCTGAGACCACTTTACTACTCACTGACATCTTACAGTTCTTGTAAGGGTCGGGCGAGCGGTACCTCCCGTAATCCCTCTCAAAAACCAAAGATGCGTGCCTATCGTACTGACACCCCATCAGCAAGGATTTCACTCTGGAGATATCCTCCCGGCTACCTCCAGTCGAGACAAGGAGCTCGAGTTTCCTCCTCAGACCCTGATACAGGCGGTACCTATTCAGGGACCTGAGGCTCGAGAGCTGGCGGAAGAACCCCGCAACCCGCTTCTTGAATATCTCCCACCACTCTGACTTACTACTACAAAAGTCCAGTAAAGGTACCTGACTCTGAAGAAAATCCTCAAAGGACTGTCTTATCTCCGCTTCCTCCAGGAGGGACGAATTCAGCTTCCAATAACCTTTACCCATCCGGGGGGTCTCTGAAACATTCAAGGAAAACAAAATCATACAGTGGTCGGAGAATTCCACCTCAACCACGGACACTGCGAAAGAGACGGCTTCCTCCTTTAAATAAAACCTGTCTATCCTAGACCTGCAGCTACTTCGATGATAGGTGAAACCCACTTGGCCTGAGGGGCTCCGGATGTGGGCGTCCTCTAGGCAAGCTTCCCTAACTATATTATTGAGGGCCACGCTATCGTAAGCCAGCGGACCATTGGAACCTCTCCTATCTTGGGACCTCGTGACATTATTGAAGTCCCCTCCAAAAATCACTTGCCGGCTAGTAAAAAGGAAGGGCTTAATCCTCATAAAGAGATCTTTGCGGCCCCACTTGGTTTGTGGGGCGTAGATGTTAATGAGCCGGAGCTCTTGCCCCTTCATGAGGACATCTAAGATCAGGCACCTCCCCATTTCTAACTCAATAACCCGTCGGCATTCAACCGGAGCGGTAAAAAGGACCGCCACCCCACTATACGGCTCAGCCGCAAGAGACCAGTGGGAGGGCCCGCGCCTCCACTCTCTTCTGGCTTTTACCAGGTTGGCTAGATCTGACAACCTGGTCTCTTGCAGATACAAAATGTCGGCTTCAACACGGCCGAGAAAATCAAAGGCTGCGAATCTAGCCGTATCAGACTTTATGCTGGCACAGTTAATGGATGCCAGCGTCAATGGGGTGAGTGCCGCCATCATGGGTGATTAAGTTAGACGGCCTCACCTTTATTTCTTCTTCCCCTTCTTCTTCGTGCCCTCATCCCCAGAAGAAGAAGAAAGGGCAGGACCGCTTTTACCCCTTTTTTTGGACTCACTCTGGTCCATATGGTCCCCGTCAGACCCCGGTCTAGCCCTGCCCTCTGAGGAAGGTGCCTCAACAGGACAGGGCCCAGTTCCCCCCTGAGGCTCTCTCCCTCACCCTCCCCCTCCAAGGAGGGGGAGGAGATGTTATCAAGGACGAGGTACCGGTTTGACAGGTCAACCAGAGGGAGGGCAGTCAGGCTTCCGCTTTGGACCCGGCCCGCAGTACGAGGGAGAGAGGGCTTGGACCTCTTCTTTCTCCCTTTCCTTTTGCCCTTGTCTTTCTTTTTGGCCTTCTCTACACTCTCCTCATCCACACTTTCATAGTGGGAGGAATCGGAAGAGTCGGCCATATTGCCTTCCTCTTTGCCCAGTCTCCTGACCTCCTCATCCAGCACGTCCTCCTCCAGGGCTTCAGTCATTTCAGGGCCAGCTTCAGGAGCAGGGGCCGGAGCTACCCCCGTCACTTGGGCACTCTCCTGCTCCCTACTCCTCCTACGATTTTCCTCCCGCCTTAGTTTGGCGGGGCCCTTCTTCCTCACTAGCCCTGGTGCGCCCCCATCCCTGCTTGTACCCTCTCCAGCCGAGGCAACTTCACAGCTCTCCCCAGCCGGAGCGGCCACCGCACGGGCGAAGGCGCTAGGACAACGGCTGAAAGGGTGCCCGAGGACACCACACAGATGGCAGCGGATCTGCCTACAGGAGGCGGCCAGATGACCCACCCCACCACACAAAGCACAGACCTGTACAGTACAGGCTGCGCTAAAATGGGTGGGGCTACCGCACCTGTGACAGACCTTAGGCTGCCCCTGGTAGAAGACCTGGATCCTGTCACGGAAGGCGGCTGACGGAATGTGGGCAACCGTACTCCCTGAACGCCTGAGTTTGACGGAAAACGTCCAGGCCCCGGACCAGATCCCGTGCTCATCAATGTTTTTCTTGGGCATGTCCGTCACATCCCCATACCGACCGAGCCAGGTCATGATGTCGTAACAAGAAAGTGACTCGTTACGGGTCAAAACGGTCACCTTCTTGACCGAGTTCTGACGGGAAATTGCCTTTACGGCAAAATCCCGCCAGCCGGGCTCGTTCTTCGCCACCTCGTAGTTTGACCAGAAGAGTTCGAGACCCTCTGGCCGAACGAAACCGACATCAAACTCGGACGTACCGTAGGGGTGGATCAGGGCAAAGATGTCACTCGCCCTGAATTCCATCTGGAGGAGGAGCTCAACCACTTTAGCGCGAGGTGGGCACGCATCCTCACCCCTCCAAATCAGACGGACCACATTCCTGCAGTTATTGTCCTGCCCGGTTGTCGGGAGGGACCAGACCACCTCCCCATTCTGCTCTCGGAAAGCCCCCAAACCGTGCCTCTCTATCCAGAAAGACAGGTCGACCTCACCCCTTCCCTCTACCTGGATCGACCTGTCTCCTCTACGCAGAGCCTCCAGGAGGCGCTGTTGCAAGTAACCCCCGGGGACGGACGGAGACGGGGACCCCCCCTGGACCCCCCGGCAGCGACATTAGCATAGCTCCTAGGAGCAGTCACTGCCGGGGGGGCAGCCGGGCCAGAACCAGACCCAGAACCACCATTCACACCTTCACTCACACCACCACTCACATCATCCTTTTTTTCATTCATACCACTACTCCCACCAACATTCACTCCACTGACACTCCTCTCATCCACAACACTACTACACTCAGCATTCTCACTCATACCCTGCCTAACTGATTGTGGGCTGGCTGGGATTTGTAGTACCGCTGGCTTAATTACAGTCTTTTTTTTCCGGCTTGGCTGCTGCTGCTGCTGACGATGGCTCCTCCTGACTGGGCAATGATCCCGGCACCGGGACACTCCCCCCCCCCCCTCACAGGGGAGTTCCCCGCAGTGCCCGCAGAACAAACTGTACTCGGGGGACCGCCCCCCGAGCACACGGACTCAACGCTCTCTGGCGCCCGGACACTCCCCCCCCCCCCCCCTCACAGGGGAGTGCCCCGCGGCGCCAGTAGTGCTCACAGTACTCGGGGAACCGCCCCCCGAGCACACGGCAGCGTAACTTGGACACGCCCCCTGCCACCCTGGGGCGGTCCTGCAGTGCCAGAGCTGCCTGGCATGAGCCCATCCTGCCCTTCCCTACCGACAGGCTGGGTGGGCTTCACAACTATTGCGCCCTTAACCTTTCCTGACACCTTACTGTACTCCCCGTGCTGGCCCCGCTCCACCACAGGAACGGGGTCTGGCAGTTTGGGGGAGCCCGCAGCCTGAACCAGCTTTGCAGCTGGCCCAGACTGCTGGAAAGGGACAAATACATATTGTACTGTCTCCTTGGTCTTCCTTTTTTTGGACCTCTGCTGGACCACCACATCTTCACACTCCTCGTCCCCAAAGGTGAAATTCTGGAGGTGGGCTGGGGACTCCTGCATCACAATTGCCCTCAGCAGACCCCCAGCCTCACCCTCCACGTCATCCTCCTCACTTTCACTTGGCGGAAGTGCCACCTGTCCAGCCTCAATGTAGCTGTCCTGGGTCTGGGTGTCACCTGGAGTAGCTACAACTCCCACACTTTCCTCCATCTTCTCCTCTTCACCACCATCCTCACTATCTTCGCCGCCACTACTCTCCCCATCATCCACCTCCACCTTACCTGGGGATTTCGTGGCGGCAAACCGATCGCTGTTGATCAGCTTCTCCTTGAAGAGACCGCTCCGCTCCAGTATCTCCGCTCTCCTCGCCTCCAGCTTCACAATCTCGCCTTTCAGCGATGTTATCCTCTTCTTCAGTTCTGGCTTGCTCTTTCTGGATCCGGTACTCATCAGACTCTGGGTCGCACGCAGATCCTCTCTGGCCATCCTCAGCTCCTTGCCGCGCTGCTCGTACTCCGCAAACCTTGCGGCCATGCGGGAGCAGTACGTGGAACTGGACTCGCCGGGCCCACTCTCCGACCACATCTCCACACTGCTTTTCCGTGCCTTTCTTCCACCAGTGGATCTCTGGCTGGCACCCGTAGCCTGGGTAGCAGAGCCTGCATTGCTGCAGACTCTGCCCGATCTTCTCCCGGCCGGAACAATGGCTGTCGAAGTTTTCACTCCACTTCCCGCCAGCCTGGAACGGGGAGTGGAGCCATGAGGCTCCATTGCAGGAGCTTCTTCCCCAGGAATCTGCCACAAACCTGGGGAAGGCTTGTTGGAAAACTCTGCTTGGTTCTGCTCTGCTGGAAGTCTCAGGAGACACACCCGCACACACCCTGCTGGGAGCTGTAACTCTTTTATTATAAAAATGCAAAACAAATCAGATACAAAACATTAAACAAAAACAAGCTTAACCAGCTATAACAAACATAACATAAATAAAATTGCAAAAACAAATTCTGCCTAACCGGCCAGCCCAAATTTACTAAAATACACTTTTACTTTTTTCACATACCAAAAAACTAAATATCACACTCAAACACGCATTCCAAAAAGAACATAAAAATAGCCCAACTTGGCTTATAAAAATATATAAAACATAAAATAAGCACGACTTGGCTATAAAACAAAAGAAAAGGAACATAAAGGTAGCACAACTTGGCTGTAACTCAAAAATGACCCTTACCCAGGGGGAAAAAAAAAAAAAAAAAAAAAAAAAAAAAAAAATATATTTCAGCACAACTTGCTAATAAAAAACACTCTGCCTCACAGCCAGAGATCCACCGGTGAAAGAAGGGCAGGGAAAAGCAGCGCGGAGACGCGGCCGGAGAGAGGGCCCAAAGAGCCCAGCCCCACGCACCGCCCCCGCACGGCCGCAAGGCCCGCGAAGCACGCCCAGCACGGCAAGGAGCCGAGGACGGCCAGAGAGGATCTGCGCGCGGCCCAGAAACCGGCGAGAGCCGGACCCAAAAAGAGCAAGCCACAACCGAAGAAAAGGACAACACCGCCGAAAAGCGAGACCGCGAAGCCGGAGGCGAGGAGAACAGAGACACCGGAGGGGAGCAGCCCCCCCAAGGAGGAAAAAATAAAATATAAAATTTTATACACAAACATGTATACATGCATATACGCAAGCATACACATACATATATATATATACACATACACATGTATATACACATAAACGCACACATATACATACACATAAACACATATGACACTACTTAACTACTGGCCCGACTGCACTATACACTATATAATATAAAACAATATAAATACAAAACCCAATATATACAAAACACAATACAAAACTTACTGAAAATACACAAAAATATACTACAGAAAACAACGGAAAACACCTACACTAAAACTGTCCCCTCACCCACACCACCCCTCCTGTACATGGGTCAGAGTCCACTACCGTCCATACAGTTCACAAAGTCCAGTCCTTAACTGACCCATGTCAGGACCCCAAAACACCACAAAACCACCACCCACAAATACACCCTCCCCACCTAACACTCCTCCCAACCAACTTATATACAAACTTATACATTCTGAACCACCACCCCCTTTAGGCCCAAGTTTGGTTGCCTGTAAGCCCTTCATACCATGTCTACTAAACACAAAACAAAAAGCTAATGTGTACATGCATCAGCCCACCACCAGGGAGAAGGATGGCAGACCTGATACATAAATCATTTTATACTCTTTCCCTAACTCCCCCTACAATTCTCCCTAATTCTATCCCTACAGTAAATCTGACCCTGCCCTCACCCTATCTCTACCCCTATAACACTGCCCCTAACCAAAAATAAAAGGTACTCTACCCAAAAGGTTTAGTACCTAGGGCACATGAAATGAGAAACCTCTCCACAGGAGAGATGCCCTACTGGTACCAAGACTGCCATACTCCAAAGACCTGATCTTCCCGAGGTCACCGGTGATGTTCCTACAGACCTCCACCTCGGAGAGGATTTTCTGTTGGGTCGACACTAAGCACCGTGCGTTCCACGTGTAGTACCTCACCACTAAACTGACTAAAAATAAAGTGCCCCGATCTCGGCCACCCAGGTTCCTGAATGCCCCATAAGCCCACTCCGGATAGGCAAGGCCGGCAAGTTGACTCCAGCCGATGGAAGCGCCCACCCTGTTATAGACCCCTATGTTAAAGGGACAATGAAGCAGAAAGTGGTCCATGCTTTCCAGCGTGTCCCCGCACTCTTCTCGGGGACATCCCCGGTCATCAGAGTTCCTGTACTTCAGGTTGTCCTTTACACATAGCTTCCCCTGAAAGCAGCGCCAGGCCAAGTCCCAAAACTTCTGGGGGATCCTTTTCATGTTTAAAAGATACAACCCCACCCTCAGATCCCGACCTGGGCAGTCCCTGAGCGCCAGAGGCTTCTGGAAGTGGGTCAACAGAACCCGTTTGTCAAGGAACTGCCTTGACTGGGTCCTGATCTCCCACACTCCCAGACCCCACCGACGTATCGCCTTCAGAGTCGGGGTAGCGTAAGCCGGAAGATATCCATGGGGCGTACGGAGGTCCTTCACTTGCCCTCCTGTCTCCCATTCCTGGAAGAAAGGCCGAAACCACTCCCTGCAGGAGAGTACCCACGGAGGAGCCCTCTCTGACCAGAGGTTCGAGATGTTAGCTTTCAAGAAGGTGTTCGTTAAGAACACCACAGGGTTTACCATAGATAAACCCCCTAGTCTCCTCGTGCGGTACGTAACCTCCCTCTTGACTAGGTTCAACCTGTTCCCCCATAACAGTTGGAAAAACAGGCTGTAGACCCTAGTGTAGTAAGCCTCTGGTAAGATACATACACTGCCTAGATAGATAAACAAGGGGAGCAGGTACGATTTGGTCAGGTGTACCCTTTCCCTGAGGGTCATAGACCAACCCTTCCACTGGTTCACCCTCTGAGTGGCATCCTGGAGCTTACCGTCCCAGTTTTTGGTGGGATAATCATCCTGGCCGAATGTGATGCCCAGAATTTTTGCTGAATCTTGGAGCCCTGGAAGGGTGTCCGGGAGATCAAACGTGGGATCTCCCCCTCCCAGCCAGAGACTTTCACACTTATCCCGGTTGATCTTGGACCCGGATGCCTCCGAGTAGCGGTCCACCTCTGACATCACCACATCGACCTCCTCCCGTGAGGAGACGAAAATAGTGACATCATCAGCGTACGCCACCACTCTCTGGGCGACATCCGGCTCCGCCAGAGTCATCCCGACTCCCGCCAACGGCCCACAATCTACCCTCCGGACGAAGGGATCGATTGCGAACACGTATAACAGCGGGCTCAAAGGACAACCCTGACGGACTCCGGACCCCACCTCAAAAGAGCGGCCAGACCAACCGTTCACCAGCGGGAAACTCTCTGCCCCTGCATATAAGGTGACAAGCCAATTCACAAAAGTACTCGGTAAGCCATATCTCAGGAGGACGGACCAGAGGTACTCGTGGTTCACCCGATCAAATGCTTTGGCCTGATCCAAGGACAGCATGTACCCCTTCCAGAGACCCGCACTACTCCGCTCCACTGCCTCCCTGACACTGAGGACCGCACTTAAGGTGCTTCGGCCCGGAACAGAGCAGTGCTGGGCCCCCGAAAGGAGCCGGGGTGCAAACTTCACCAACCGATTAAACAGTATCTTGGCCAGAAGCTTCCTGTCCGTATTGAGAAGAGCTATGGGCCTCCAATTCTCAATCCGGCTAGGATCTTTACCCTTTGACAGAAGAATCAGGGCTGACCTCCTCATTGACTTTGGTAGAGTGCCCGAGGAGAGACACTCATTGAATACCTCAGTCAAGAGGGGAGCTAAAGACTCCTTAAAGGTCCTGTACCACTCGGATGTTAAGCCATCCGGGCCTGGCGACTTCTTGGGGGCGAGCCCCTCGATCGCCAGTCTCACTTCCTCTTCCCTGATTTCTTCTGCCAAAACATCAAGAGAGGGGTCTACCCCTGGCTCAGGAATAGTTTCAGCCAGGAAAGCCGACATCCCGTCTCGATTTAGATCCTTCCTTCCCAAGAGGTGCGAGTAGAAGGATCTGACGACCTCCAGGATCCCTGATCTGGACCGATTCAGAGATCCCGTACTATCAATCAGTCCTGAGACCACTTTACTACTCACTGACATCTTACAGTTCTTGTAAGGGTCGGGCGAGCGGTACCTCCCGTAATCCCTCTCAAAAACCAAAGATGCGTGCCTATCGTACTGACACCCCATCAGCAAGGATTTCACTCTGGAGATATCCTCCCGGCTACCTCCAGTCGAGACAAGGAGCTCGAGTTTCCTCCTCAGACCCCGATACAGGCGGTACCTATTCAGGGACCTGAGGCTCGAGAGCTGGCGGAAGAACCCCGCAACCCGCTTCTTGAATATCTCCCACCACTCTGACTTACTACTACAAAAGTCCAGTAAAGGTACCTGACTCTGAAGAAAGTCCTCAAAGGACTGTCTTATTTCCGCTTCCTCCAGGAGGGACGAATTCAGCTTCCAATAACCTTTACCCATCCGGGGGGTCTCTGAAACATTCAAGGAAAACAAAATCATACAGTGATCGGAGAATTCCACCTCAACCACGGACACTGCGGAAGAGACGGCTTCCTCCTTTAAATAAAACCTGTCTATCCTAGACCTGCAGCTACCTCGATGATAGGTGAAACCCACGTGGCCTGAGGGGCTCCGGATGTGGGCGTCCTCTAGGCGAGCTTCCCTAACTATATTATTGAGGGCCACGCTATCGTAAGCCAGCGGACCATTGGAACCTCTCCTATCTTGGGACCTCGTGACATTATTGAAGTCCCCTCCAAAAATCACTTGCCGGCTAGTAAAAAGGAAGGGCTTAATCCTCATAAAGAGATCTTTGCGGCCCCACTTGGTTTGTGGGGCGTAGATGTTAATGAGCCGGAGCTCTTGCCCCTTCATGAGGACATCTAAGATCAGGCACCTCCCCATTTCTAACTCAATAACCCGTCGGCATTCAACCGGAGCGGTAAAAAGGACCGCCACCCCACTATACGGCTCAGCCGCAAGAGACCAGTGGGAGGGACCGTGCCTCCACTCTCTTCTGGCTTTTACCAGGGAGGCTAGATCTGACAACCTGATCTCTTGCAGATACAAAATGTCGGCTTCAACACGGCCGAGAAAATCAAAGGCTGCGAATCTAGCCGTATCAGACTTTATGCTGGCACAGTTAATGGATGCCAGCGTCAATGGGGTGAGTGCCGCCATCATGGGTGATTAAGTTAGATGGCCTCACCTTTATTTCTTCTTCCCCTTCTTCTTCGTGCCCTCATCCCCAGAAGAAGAAGAAAGGGCAGGACCGCTTTTACCCCTTTTTTTGGACTCACTCTGGTCCATATGGTCCCCGTCTCCGTCCGACCCCGGTCTAGCCCTGCCCTCTGAGGAAGGTGCCTCAACAGGACAGGGCCCAGTTCCCCCCAGAGGCTCTCTCTCCCTAGGCACCTCGCCCTCACCTTCCCCCTCCAAGGAGGGGGAGGAGATGTTATCAAGGACGAGGTACCGGTTTGACAGGTCAACCAGAGGGGGGGCAGTCAGGCTTCCGCTTTGGACCCGGCCCGCAGTACGAGGGAGAGAGGGCTTGGACCTCTTCTTTCTCCCTTTCCTTTTGCCCTTGTCTTTCTTTTTGGCCTTCTCTACACTCTCCTCATCCACACTTTCATAGTGGGAGGAATCGGAAGAGTCGGCCATATTGCCTTCCTCTTCGCCCAGTCTCCTGACCTCCTCATCCAGCACGTCCTCCTCCAGGGCTTCAGTCATTTCAGGGCCAGCTTCAGGAGCAGGGGCAGGAGCTACCCCCGTCACTTGGGCACTCTCCTGCTCCCTACTCCTCCTCCGATTTTCCTCCCGCCTTAGTTTGGCGGGGCCCTTCTTCCTCACTAGCCCTGGTGCGCCCCCATCCCTGCTCGTACCCTCTCCAGCCGAGGCAACTTCACAGCTCTCCCCAGCCGGAGCGGCCGCCGCACGGGCGAAGGCGCTAGGACAACGGCTGAAAGGGTGCCCGAGGACACCACACAGATGGCAGCGGATCTGCCTACAGGATGCGGCCAGATGACCCACCCCACCACACAAAGCACAGACCTGTACAGTACAAGCTGCGCTAAAATGGGTGGGGCTACCGCACCTGTGACAGACCTTAGGCTGCCCCTGGTAGAAGACCTGGATCCTGTCACGTCCAAGGAAGGCGGCTGACGGAATGTGGGCAACCGTACTCCCTGAACGCCTGAGTTTGACGGAAAACGTCCAGGCCCCGGACCAGATCCCGTGCTCATCAATGTTTTTCTTGGGCATGTCCGTCACATCCCCATACCGACCGAGCCAGGTCATGATGTCGTAACAAGAAAGTGACTCGTTACGGGTCAAAACGGTCACCTTCTTGACCGAGTTCTGACGGGAAATTGCCTTTACGGCAAAATCCCGCCAGCCGGGCTCGTTCTTCGCCACCTCGTAGTTTGACCAGAAGAGTTCGAGACCCTCTGGCCGAACGAAACTGACGTCAAACTCGGACGTACCGTAGGGGTGGATCAGGGCAAAGATGTCACTCGCCCTGAATTCCATCTGGAGGAGGAGCTCAACCACTTTAGCGCGAGGTGGGCACGCATCCTCACCCCTCCAAATCAGACGGACCACATTCCTGCGGTTATTGTCCTGCCCGGTTGTCGGGAGGGACCAGACCACCTCCCCATTCTGCTCTCGGAAAGCCCCCAAACCGTGCCTCTCTATCCAGAAAGACAGGTCGACCTCACCCCTTCCCTCTACCTGGATCGACCTGTCTCCCCTACGCAGAGCCTCCAGGAGGCGCTGTTGCAAGTAACCCCCGGGGACGGACGGAGACGGGGACCCCCCTGGACCCCCGGCAGCGACATTAGCATAGCTCCTAGGAGCAGTCACTGCCGGGGGGGCAGCCGGGCCAGACCCAGACCCAGACCCAGAACCACCATTCACACCACCACTCACACCACCACTCACATCATCCTTTTTCCCATTCATACCACTACTCCCACCAACATTCACTCCACTGACACTCCTCTCATCCACAACACTACTACACTCAGCATTCTCACTCATACCCTGCCTAACTGATTCTGGGCTGGCTGGGATTTGTAGTACCGCTGGCTTAATTTCCGGCTTGGCTGCTGCTGCTGCTGCTGATGATGATGATGGCTCCTCCTTCTGAATGATCAATGGTGCCTCCTGAGTCTGGGGCTGCCCCACCGAGCGCACCCCAGCTCCTCCCACGGCGCCATTGCCGGACACTGATCCCGACACCGGGACACTCCCCCCCCTCACAGGGGAGTGCCCTGCAGTGCCCGCAGAACACACTGTACTCGGGGGACCGCCCCCCGAGCACACAGACACAACGCTCTCTGGCGCCCGGACACTCCCCCCCCTCACAGGGGAGTGCCCCGCGGCGCCAGTAGTGCCCACAGTACTCGGGGAACCGCCCCCCGAGCACACGGCAGCATAACTTGCCTCTGGCACTTGGACACGCCCCCTGCCACCCTGGGGCGGTCCTGCAGTGCCAGAGCTGCCCGGCATGAGCCCATCCTGCCCTTCCCTACCGACAGGATGGGTGGGCTTCACAACTATTGCGCCCTTAACCTTTCCTGACGCCTTACTGTACTCCCCGTGCTGGCCCCGCTCCACCACAGGAACGGGGTCTGGCAGTTTGGGGGAGCCCGCAGCCTGAACCAGCTTTGCAGCTGGCCCAGACTGCTGGAAAGGGACAAATACATATTGTACTGTCTCCTTGGTCTTCCTTTTTTTGGACCTCTGCTTGACCACCACATCTTCACACTCCTCGTCCCCAAAGGTGAAATTCTGGAGGTGGGCTGGGGACTCCTGCATCACAATTGCCCTCAGCAGACCCCCAGCCTCACCCTCCACGTCATCCTCCTCACTCTCGCTTGGCGGAAGTGCCACCTGTCCAGCCTCAATGTAGCTGTCCTGGGTCTGGGTGTCACCTGGAGTAGCTACAACTCCCACACTTTCCTCCATCTTCTCCTCTTCACCACCATCCTCACTATCTTCACGGCCACTACTCTCCCCATCATCCACCTCCACCTTACCTGGGGATTTCGTGGCGGCAAACCGATTGCTGTTGATCAGCTTCTCCTTGAAGAGACCGCTCCCCTCCAGTATCTCCGCTCTCCTCGCCTCCAGCTTCACAATCTCGCCTTTCAGCGATGTTATCCTCTTCTTCAGTTCTGGCTTGCTCTTTCTGGATCCGGTACTCATCAGACTCTGGGTCGCACGCAGATCCTCTCTGGCCATCCTCAGCTCCTTGCCGCGCTGCTCGTACTCCGCAAACCTTGCGGCCATGCGGGAGCAGTACGTGGAACTGGACTCGCCGGGCCCACTCTCCGACCACATCTCCACACTGCTTTTCCTTGCCTTTCTTCCACCAGTGGATCTCTGGCTGGCATCCATAGCCTGGGTAGCAGAGCCTGCATTGCTGCAGACTCTGCCCGATCTTCTCCCGGCCGGAACAATGGCTGTCGAAGTTTTCACTCCACTTCCCGCCAGCCTGGAACGGGGAGTGGAGCCACGAGGCTCCATTGCAGGAGCTTCTTCCCCAGGAATCTGCCACAAACCTGGGGAAGGCTTGTTGGAAAACTCTGCTTGCTTCTGCTCTGCTGGAAGTCTCAGGAGACACACCCGCACACACCCTGCTGGGAGCTGTAATCACTGTCTATGTCAGTGTTTTCCAAGCAGGGAGCCTCCAGCTGTTGCAAAACTACAACTCCCAGCATGCCCGGACAGCCAAAGGCTGTCCGGGCATGCTGGGAATTGTAGTTTTGCAACAGCTGGGGCCACCCTGCTTGAGAAACACTGGTCTATGTAGAGGACAGGAGCTTCTTCGGGGTACAGACAATGTCGTAAAAAAGTAACGGAGTCGCCCTCACCTGGTGTCCAAAGGAGCAGCTAACCCTGGTACAGGTAAAGAGTACAGAACATGTAATACCTCCCTGTACTGTAGGGGGCGCTATCAGACACCAGGCAGCGCATGCACTTCAGTAATACAGGGGTTTTTACCAGTGAATGCCCATTCTGATTGGTCAGTTCTTCCAGCCATTGACACAGATCTGGACTGTCTGTAGCATTGTATGTTGAGTCTGGTTTCAACTTACGATTGTCCAGAAAAGACCATTGTATGTTGAAACTATTGTATGTTGAGGCCATTGTAAGTTGAGGGATCACTGTACTGTACTGTCCAGCTGCAGTATCATTTTCACCCCATATTAAAGGGGTACTCCGGTGGAAAACATTATTTATTCATTTATTTTTAAATCAACTGGTGCCAGAAAGTTATACAGAGCTGTAAATGACTTCTATTTAAAAGTCTTAACCCTTCCAGTACTTATCAGCTGCTGTATACTTCACAGGAAGTTCTTTTCTTGTTGAATTTCTTTTCTGTCTGACCACAGTGCTCTCTGCTGACACCTCTGTCCATGTCAGGAACTGTACAGAGAAGGAGCAAATCCCCATAGCAAACATCTCCTGCTCTGGACAGTTCCTGACATGGACAGAGGTGTCAGCAGAGAGCACTGTGGTCAGACAGAAAAGAAATTCAACAAGAAAAGAACTTCCTGTGGAGTATACAGTAGTTGAAAAGCACTGGAAGGGTTAAGACTTAAATAGAAGTAATTTACACATCTGTTTAACTTTCTGGCACCAGTTGATTTAAAATAAATAAATAAATTGATTTCCATCAGAGAACCCCCTTTAAAAAGAGTATCTGTCATCAAACCATATTTTCTAAACTAACTCAGATTATATTTCCTAACTACTCCCAACACCTCTCCTGCCATTAAAAACTTTTCTGAGCTTCAAAAAACTGCGTATCATACCTTTCCCCTTGCTCACATTGTGTGAGCTCCCGGCAGGAGAAAGTGGGCGTTCCCCAGCAGGCACAACATCACTGAAGCCAGCTAGAGCTGTGCCTCACCATGCCCTGCACGCACTTCCTGAGTTTGGTCTCCTGGCAGGCTGGGAGGAGACCAAACCAACAGTTTGACTTGCTGCAGCAAACAGAACAGAGCCACCTAATGGTTGTTTTTAAAATCACATTAAAAACATTAAAAAGTGTGAATTTTAACAGCAAGTAAATAGCAAAGGGTCTTATAATTCCATAAGGAACAATATATTGAAAATTTAGTTTGGTGACAGGTACACGTTAAGTACAGGCTGGGACAAACCCAAGCAAGTGAGAGTGGGACAAGCACTCCTCTGTGCTCACTTCTGTCCTATCAGACTGCCGTGTGTAAACAGAGAGAAGGGGGTTTACAGAGCAACCTGCAGTGAATGGATGAAGAGACCCAGCACAGCAGATTCAGGGAGGAAGTAAATACATAGTGAGTGATAACGGGCTCAGTGCTTGCATCAGACACAACCGTTCCTAAGAAGTGGATGTCAGAATGAGTGAACATTAGAATGGAAGGATTTGTGAGCCAATTTTTGTTGACTGATACATTATTACAGTTTTTTTTTTTTTTTTTTTTTTAAATGGCCAACTCTTGCCTAGAAATCAATGATCAGAAGACAGAACAGCAGTGAATGGTAGTATATAAGTATACCCTAAATCATCCTAATCAAGTTATAAGTGCTTTTATATGGCATAGATACGCCACACATTTATCCCAAAGTATTGTGATTGAGATTTTAAGAAATCTCTTTTACATCTAACGTGGGTAAGTGCATAATAATGCACCTTGGGCGTAAAAACCCTTGGGAAGAATATAAAATGTGTGATACAGTCCGAACCTCAGTATCTGAGGAGAGGGATTTAGGAGTAATTATTTCAAAAGACTTAAAGGTAGTAAGACAACGTAACAGAGCAGCAGGAAACGCTAGCAGAATGACTGGATGTATAGGGAGAGGTATTAGCAGTAGAAAGAGAGAAGTGCTTATGGGTGTATTGGAAAAAAAGGTATTAGCATTAGAGAGGGAAGAGCACATGGATGTATATGGAGAGGTAGTAGCAGTAGAGAGGGAAGTGATCATGGAGTACTGTGCGCAGTACCGGAGACCATATCTCCAGAAGGATATACAGTGATCCCACAACTTACAATGGCCTCAACATACAATAGTTTCAACATACAATGGTCTTTTCTGGACCATCGTAACTTGAAACCAGACTCAACATACAATGTACAGACAGTCCAGATCTGTGAAACGTGTCACAACTGGAGGAACTGACCAATCAGAATGGGCATTTTACTGGAAAATCACCTCTATTACTGAAGTACATGCACTGACTGGTGTCTGGTAGCGCCCCCTACAGTACAGGGAGGAACTACAAGTTCTGTACTACTCCTTACCTGTGCTAAGGTTAGCTGCTCTTTTGGACACCAAGTAAGGGTGGCCCCATTTGGGACACTGTGTGTACTGTATAGGACCCTGAAGAAGCTCCTGTCCTCTACATAGACCATTGTTTCCCAACCAGGGTGCCCCCAGTTGTTGCAAAACTACAACTTCCAGCATGCCCGGACAGCCAACGGCTGTCCGGGCATGCTGGGAGTTGTAGTTTTGCAACAGCTGGAGGCACCCTGGTTGGGAAACACTGACATAGACAGTGATTTACAGCTCCCAACAGATCTTTCTTTCTATTATTTGTACGGATTTGCTTTATCTATATTAGTTATCTACTTATTTTTCTTTAATCCTCACCTTTTCCTATTTTTTTATGACATTTTGGGGCTTCAGAGCCAATTACCAGGTTTCCATAGAGTTCTGGTCTCTACATACAATGGTTTCAACATACAATGGTCGTCCCAGAACCAATTAATATTGTAACTTGAGGGACCACTGTAGATACATTGGAGAGGGTTAAAATAAGAGCTATTAAACTAGTAAAATTGCAAGATAAAACCTCCCTGGAATGGTAAAGGACCTTAACATGTATAGAAAAAAAGACGAGACAGAGGGGATATGATAGAGACTTTTAAATAAAAGGAATCAACACGGAAACGGAGGTGAAAATATTTGGAAGAAAAGAAACTACCACAAGAAGACATAGTTTTATGTTAGAGAGCAAAGGTTTAGAAGTAATATCAGGAAGTATAACTTTACTGAGAGAGTAGTGGATGCATGGAATAGCCTTCCTGTAGAAGTGGTCGCTGCAAATACAGTGAAGGAGTTTAAACATGCATGGGATAAGCATAAGGCTATCCTTCATATAAGATAGGGATAGGAATAAGGATATCCTTCATATAAGATAGGGATAGGAATAAGGATATCCTTCATATAAGATAGGGATAGGAATAAGGATATCCTTCATATAAGATAGGGATAGGAATAAGACTATCCTTCATATAAGATAGGGATAGGAATAAGACTATCCTTCATATAAGATAGGGATAGGAATAAGGCTATCCTTCATATAAGATAGGGATAGGAATAAGACTATCCTTCATATAAGATAGGGATAGGAATAAGGATATCCTTCATATAAGATAGGGATAGGAATAAGGATATCCTTCATATAAGATAGGGATAGGAATAAGGATATCCTTCATATAAGATAGGGATAGGAATAAGGCTATCCTTCATATAAGATAGGGATAGGAATAAGGATATCCTTCATATAAGATAGGGACAGGGTCTATTCAAAGTATTCAGAATATTGGGAAGAGTAAATGGGTGGAATGGTTCTTATCTGCTGACACATTCTCTGTTTCTAGGTAAATTAAACATCACATATGGTTTGACCAGACCATGTTTTATTTAATACCCCCTTCTAAGAAAATTCGTTTTTGACATGAAATTGCATAGAATATCAGAACCTGCGTAAAATCGACGAGACTTTAGTTCATAGATTAGACTATTTGCAGTAGAAAAACCTACATTTTCAGAGGACATGCCAAATAAATTAACTTTATTAGGCCCCTTCCCACATTAATGTTTTGCCCATCATAAGTATATGTCACAGGACTCCCCATGTATATCTCTGATGGAAGACATTAGAGATGAGCGAACTTGCAGTAAATTTGATTCGTCACGAACTTCTCGGCTCGGCAGTTGATGCTCGGCAGTTGATGTGTAAATTAGTTCAGCTTTCAGGTGCTCTGGTGGGCTGGAAAAGGTGGATACATTCCTAGAAAAGAGTCTCATAGGACTGTATCCAGCTTTTCCAGCCCACTGGAGCACCTGAAAGCTGAACTAATTTATGCAGGAAAAGTCATCAACTGCCGAGCCGAGAAGTTCGTGACGAATCGAATTTACTGTAAGTTCGCTCATCTCTAGAAGACCTCAATCTATCCCACTGTAAAAGCAAATAGTGGAATAAAATTACTCCTCAAAATTAGCCCTGGGGAAACTGATGATTAGAGATGAGCGAACTTACAGTAAATTCGATTCGTCACGAACTTCTCGGCTCGGCAGTTGATGACTTTTCCTGCATAAATTATTTCAGCTTTCCGGTGCTCCGGTGGGCTGTAAAAGGTGGATACAGTCCTAGGAGACTCTTTCCTAGGACTGTATCCACCTTTTCCAGCCCACCGGAGCACCTGAAAGATGAACTAATTTATTCAGGATAAGTCATCAACTGCCGAGCCGAGAAGTTCGTGACGAATCGAATTTACTGTAAGTTCGCTCATCTCTACTGATGATCTCTCCTGATTTATATTGGCCAAACAGAGGTGGATACGTTTAGGCCATTGGTCTTCAAACTGTGGCCCTCCAGATGTTGCAAAACTACAATTCCCAGCATGCCCGGACAGCCGCTGTCCGGGCATGCTGGGAGTTGTAGTTTTGCAACATCTGGAGGGCCACAGTTTGAAGACCGCTGGTTTAGGCAGTATGTCAGGAGCACTCCCAACATACATGCTAAATATAGGGGGCAAAACAACATGTGAACATGGCCTAAATAAAAGTTGCCATCTAAAAGGGTATTGGAACCTCAGCTCCCAGGTATCATTACATTTCCCAAGTAGTGACTGCGGCAGGGAAAAGGCCTGGCTGGCTGAGGCGGAAAGGTAGACAACAGCTTCAATAATAAGTATACAGCAACCGAGTGTACTTACCTGGCTGGTTCTAAAGCCTCTACTGACTGCACAGCTACTTCTCTAGAGATTGTGCAAACTCACATTTTAAATATTCCCCACTCTTCCCCATCCCCTCAGCCCAACCCTATATGCTGTGTGGTGCTGTGCGGCATCCGTTGCTGCCGTGGCGCCGTGTCTGCGGGGAGGTGCGACCCATAGACTGATTTGAGTGGCATTGGGGCCGCTCCAGCACTGAGTGGCATTGGGGCCGCTCCAGCATCCCCCCCGTGGGCACTGGTGTTGCGGCGGTGGTGGACGCCGCCCAGTGCTGCGCCATTTTATGCTAGGGACGTTAGGGACCCACTCTATATAGGTGGCCTTGACGTGGCCGCGAGTGGGCTTGTACTTTTTGATCAGAAATGTATATACTAACAACCTGTTAGATTTTGATATTATGCTGAGAAGCAATCAGATCATTATACAAGATTGTAGATGTGCACCATGTCTGTTTTCTACCCGATTTCTCACATTTTAAATATATAATGGTGCTGATCTATCGATTCATGGTGGGTAGGCTGAGCTCTTTAAAGTTTAAAGGTGTTAAAAAAAATTAAAAAAAAATAAAAAAAAATCCCGAACAGCAGAGACAACAGCAGCAGGTGTCTTACCTTCTTACCGGCTGGCCGATCGGCGTTTGATTGCTCCAAGCCTGAAATCCAGGCTTCAGCAATCAAGTGCAGAAAACAGCGATCAATGCATTCCTGTGGCAATGAATTGAACAGTGCCTGCAATCAGTGTATGCTGTATTTTCACCACTAGAGGGGGCTATAACACTGCATAAAAAAAAGTTTTAAAAATCAATATCACACCCCCCTTTCCGTAAAAAAAAAAAAAAAAAGTGTGTATATAAAAATAAAAACATACATATGTGGTATTGCCACGTGCGTAAATGTCCAAACCATTATAAAAAAGGTCATTTATTAAACCACACGGTCAATGGCGTACGCGGAAAAATATGTCAAAGTCCGAAATATGGCAGCAGCACACTTGGTCAACAAAATGGAGGCTCTTAGTGCAATTTTTGATCAACTATCAATCTAAACCATCTCCTGTGAAATAGGGGAGGGGATGTACGGCTACAGAGGGAGTCACTCCCCCCAAATTGCACAGCAAAAACTAAAAAAAAAAAAACTTATTGCTGTGCAATTTGGGGGGAGTGGCTCCCTCTGTAGCCGTGCATCCCCTCCCCTATTTCACAGGATAAGAGCCTCAATTTTGTTGACCAAGTGTGCTGCTGCCATTTTCTATTTTTATTAATTTTCGTGCATGTAGTTAGGATTTTTTCCAGACGTACGACAAAATCAAACTTACATAAGTAGGGTATCATTTTAACTAGAGATGAGCGAACTTACAGTAAATTCGATTCGTCACGAACTTCTCGGCTCGGCAGTTGATGACTTATCCTGCATAAATTAGTTCAGCTTTCAGGTGCTCCCATGGGCTGGAAAAGGTGGATACAGTCTTAGAAGACTCTTTCCTAGGACTGTATCCACCTTTTCCAGCCCACCGGAGCACCTGAAGGCTGAACTAATTTATGCAGGATAAGTCATCAACTGCCGAGCCGAGAAGTTCGTGACGAATCGAATTTACTGTAAGTTCGCTCATCTCTAATTTTAACCATATGGAGTTATAGACTAAAGAGAAGGTGTAATTTTTACCGAAAAAATTACTGCGTAGAAACAGAAGCCCCCAAAAGTTACAAAATGGCTTTTTCTCTTCAATTTTGTCGCACAATAATTTTTCTTTCCCGTTTTGCCGTAGATTTTTGGGTAAAATTACTGATGTCATTACAAAGTAGAATTGGTGGCGCAAATAAAAAAAAAAAGCCCACCATATGGATTTTTAGGTGCAAATTTGAAAAGGTTAAGTGTAATGAGGAAAAATTGAAAGTGCAAAAACTGAAATACACTTGGTCCTTAAGCGGTTAAAGGGACTGTGTTACTGCAGGTTTTAATCAGTTCTGGGCTGGCTAATAAATTTCATAATTTTTACAGTGGAGGTGAATTTCACTGTTTTACTTAAAATGAATAGTACAGCAATACAATACCTTGAAACTCAAACTCGAAACGGATATAAACTTGATCGGCAATGGTGCCAAGATACTGAATACTGATGGCCTATCCTATAAATTGATACGATGGTTCGCCTTAAGGTTGCAGAGTCTGATCAAATTGCGCAAAAATTGAACCTCAAATTTATATGTATAATAACACTTATAAATTCATGGTGTCTAAAAAGGTGCTGCTATATAGTGTGTGCTTTCACTAATCAGAGGATATGTCAAATTTTTAAAAGCTGGAAAATGCCTTACACATGACCAGCCTAAACTCAAAGATATAAGTTGCAGAATAGCTTTAATATGGATCTCCATCAACTAAAACCAAAATTTAAAAAGGAACACAAATAAAACATATCAAAGCTTAACAATTCTGCATGGATGGCTTTCTTTACAAAAAAAAAAAAGAGGTAAAATATCTATCAATAACATCTTGTGCAATATTAATAAGAGCTTTATGCATCATGATCTGCTCTCCCTCGCCATCTAGTGGGAAAATGTTTAATAGACGCCATCCACTAGGCTTCTTACATAATCCAAACAAAGTGCCATATAAAGTTATTTTTCCAACAAAACAGTGAAGAGAAATAAAATGATATATATTATTAACAAATATATATACACACATTTATATATATATATATATATATATATACATAGATACATACAGTGATCCCTCAACTTACAATGGCCTCAACATACAATAGTTTCAACATACAATGGTCTTTTCTGGACAATCATAAGTTGAAAGCAGACTCAACATACAATGCTACAGACAGTCCATATCTGTGTCAATGGCTGGAAGAACAGACCAATCAGAATGGGCATTCACTGGTAAAACCCCTGTATTACTGAAGTGCATGCCCTGCCTGGTGTCTGATAGCGCCCCCTACAGTACAGGGAGGTATTACATGTTCTGTACACTTTACCTGTACCAGGGTTACCTGCTCCTTTGGACACCAGGTGAGGGAGACTCCATGTTACTTTTTTAGGACATTGCGTGTTCTGTACAGGACCCTGAAGAAGCCCCTGTCCTCTACATAGACAGTGTTTTCCAAGCAGGGTGGCCCCAGCTGTTGCAAAACTACAATTCCCAGCATGCCCGGACAGCCAAAGGCTGTCCGGGCATGCTGGGAGTTGTAGTTTTGCAACAGCTGGAGGCTCCCTGCTTGGGAAACACTAACAGACAGTGATTTACAGCTCCCAGCAGATCTTTCTTACTTTTATATGTAAGGATTTGCTTTATCTATATTAGTTATCTACTTATTTTTCTTTAATCCTCACTTTTTCCTATTTTTGGATGACATTTTGGTGCCTTTAGAACCAATTACCAGGTTTCCATAGAGTTATGGTCTCAACATACAATGGTTTCAACATACAATGGTTGTCCCGGAACCAATTAATATTGTAACTTGAGGGACTACTGTGTATATACGGTATATATATATATATATATATATATATATATATATATATATATATATATAATATATGTGTGTATACAGAAAGTTTACATTTTGATTTTTATCTGTCTGACATTCGACAGGGTTCAGCAAAAAAATGACAGCTATTCATCATCTTCATGTAACAGAGGTAATGGAAAGTAGTGGAGCTAGTTCCAAATGTATTTTGCAGCAATTTTCAGGTATGTTCTCCCCTCTGCTTTCCTATTATCACCAGTATGCACTCCAAGTATTGTCATTCCAAGAGCAGTCGGGAGCGTGGATAATATTTATCATCTTTGTGGTCTGAAGATTGGAGCACACGCATTTCCATAGAGGACCGAAACCATGAGATTAGTATAAGAGAGGAGACCGAGGAAACAGTGTCTCTTTGTATGTAGGTAAAGAAACGTTTTGGAATTTTTTAGGCAATAAACCCATTTAACCCACTGCCCACTGTGTAAAACTTCTCATTCAGTCACCATAAATCAGTGTTGTCCCAATGGTGTCTCCAACTATTGCAAAACTACAACTTCCAGCATGCCCGAGCATGCTGGGAGTTGTAGTTTTGCAACAGCTGGAAACACACTGTTCAGAAAACACTGCCATAGATGGACACAGATGCTCATTTAGACAATTTGCTGCCAAATGCTGGCGCCACCATGTTTCTCTAGAAGCCAAGCAAACGTAGGGTGATTTTAGTTATATTGATTATCACTAAAGTCAGTGCTATTCTATCCTGCAAACCCCAATAGATGCCACCTGAATCGAGGCCAAAATGCCACAGTTTTGGCCTCCATTAGAGATGAGCGAATTTACAGTAAATTCGATTCATCACAAACTTCTCGGCTCGGCAGTTGATGACTTATCCTGCATAAATTAGTTCAGCTTTCCGGTGCTCCCGTGGGCTGGAAAAGGTGGATACAGTCCTAGGAAAGAGTCTCCTAGGACTGTATCCACCTTTTCCAGCCCACAGGAGCACCGGAAAGCTGAACTAATTTATGCAGGATAAGTCATCAACTGCTGAGCCGAGAAGTTCGTGACGAATTGAATTTCCTGTAAATTCGCTCATCTCTAGCCTCATTATAAATAGAGGGTCTATGGCTATGTTTAGCACACACACTCTAGGACCATTCCTCGCACTCGCATTAAACGTTCACAGATGACCTGGTGTGAAATCAGCCTTAGATATTTTCATAAAACTCTGCATTGTGCCGTTCCCCTTTTATTCCTATTGGGAATTTTTTTATTTAATTTTTTTAACCATTCTTCTAGTCAGTGGGGTTGGTTCTTACATGGTCTTTCACTGATAAATATTTCATTGTTTCTAGATGCCACAGAAGTGAGGTCCATACATCTTACTCAGAAAGGCGTAATCCCAACTGGAAACATGGCAGTGAAATCTAAAGTGTTTTGTAGGCAGAAACAATTTGTGCCACATGGCTCACATGACTTGCGCTACATTTAATATTATGGTTTATTCATTTTTTAGGCATTTGCATTTTGCTCAAGGGCACATCCACACTGCTATATCTACGACCTAAAAATTCCACTGTGGAATGCCACTTGCAGCAGAGTCCCATTGTTTTCAATGCTGCTGCACCGTACTCACTGCGCAATTTCCTGGCAGAAGATTCTGCAGCTGAAATTCAAGATTCAGAACACGCCAAAAGAATTCACATGTCAATTCTGTTGGCGGAATGCTGCCCAGACTGCGCATCAAATGTGACAGTGCACATCCGCACAGTCGATTTCAGTGGCGCCTACTGCAGACAGAATCTACACCCGGAATATCTCCAGACGGAAATTCAGAAGTGTGGACGAGACTGTAGAGGGAATGGGGTGTGATTGAGGCTTTGTGCACCAAAATGTGAATTTTTGAGGGGGTAAGACAACTAATATGTGGTCTAAACTAAGAGCCAAAGCCCGAGACAGTGTGATAAATTTGGCACATTTTTACATTGGTCTTAGTGAATGGACAAACACCTACTTTTCATAGTGCCATCTTCCTCCTCCTCTTCTTCCTCGTCACTGTTTATTACCATGGTGCCCAGATCAGATTCCAGCATGGTACTGTTATGCTCGATCATGGTTTGAGCACCTTCGCTCATCGTGCTGGCCGCCCTCATGGTCCCGGCACTCTCAGAGCTGGTCTTCACCATGGTGTGAGAGTCAAGTTCATCTTCCTCCTGTAACATATAATAGTTATGAACAAAGGGTTACTGAGTGTTACGATCCCCGGATTAGCTTTCACAGAAACTCTTGCCTGAGACTAAAGATTAGTTTATATAAATTTATTTTGCGTAACCACATCACAAAAACCTCAAGCCTTCCTATAAACGCTAAAGGTTTCATGCTAGAAAACAATGAACTTTAACCGCACGTTTTATTGGTTTGACTACTTCTCCGGGTCATAATTTACAATTATAGCTGAGCAAAGACAATAGGGCTGGAGAGCGCAACGGGAGGCACCTTTATTCTGCAAACGTTAAGTGTGAGGTCAATTTATGGAGGCTGCCATATTTTACTGCTCTCTCATCCCAAGAAAAAACAAGCAGGACATTTTTAGTAACAGAAAGATCTGCTCAGCAGATGCTGGGGAATTGTTGAAAGGAACAGATTCCAGCATTGGATACAACAGCATTTCCAATCAGTGGCAGTAATGTTCCTGGAATGCAAAGCCGAACTGATGATAATCCAGTGTATGATTCATAACCCCCATATGGAGCACAAATATTTGAAAACAAAAAGGAAAGACATTGCTTCTACCACACGGTTCCATTATATAGTTAGTAAGGCTCCGTTTACACAGACTACAATGAAAAAGCATGTCCACTACACACTAGCGCTCACCTGTTCTGCACCGCGAAATTATCACAACATAGCTATGGTCTGCAGCCTAGCTGAACCAGTTACATAAAGCATTGGGCAGTCTGAAATTTACCTTTGGGCTGAACATTGACTGGGGCTAATCCTTTCCCTTTCCTCCATGCTCTACACTGCAGAACTGACAGTTTGGTTAGACGATGTTAGTTAGGTCCTACATACACACTAGGAAGTTGGTGTATGAGATGTTAAAGGAAAACTGTCTCCCGTTCATCTGCACTATAACCCCATACACATTTGTTCTGAAAATTGGGTGTGGGCTGCGGGGGTCGTGACATCTCAACCACGCCCCCTCAATGCAAGTCTATGGGAGGGGGAGTGGACTTGCATTGGTGGGGCGTGGCCATGACTTCCCGACCCCCGCACCCAGCGTTCAGAACAAAATGTTCCAAATGCCGGGGCAGTGGAGTACCCATTTAATCTCCATTACAGACAGTCCGGTTTCACCCAAGAGTAAGGGGACGTTCACACTACGGAACTTAGCAAGGAAATTTTACTTGCAGTAATTTCTTTGCTGAAATACTCTGTTAGCTCCTTGGCAAAATGGAGTAAAAATTATGTGAAATTATTCCTTTTTTTTTTTTTTGCAAAATTTGCCATTTAAAGGAATACGCCACAGGAAAACATTTTCTTTTAAATCAATTGGTGCCAAAAAGTTAAACAGATTTGTAAATTCGTTCTATAAAAAGATCCCAATCCTTCCAGTACTCATCAGCTGCTGTAAAATCCACAGGAAGTGCTTTTCGAATTTCCTTTGTCTGACCACAAGTGCTCTCTGTTGACAACTCAGTCCATTTCAGGAACTGTCCAGAGCAAGAGAGGTTTGCTATGGGGATTTGCTCCTATTCTGGACAGTTCCTGACATGGACAGAGGTGTCAGCAGAGAGCACTGTGGTCAGGCAGAAAGAAAATTTCAAAAGAAAAGAACTTCCTCTGTATTATACAGAAGCTGATAAGTACTGGAAGGATTGGGATTTTTTTTAATAGAAGTAATTTACAAATCTGTTTTACTTACTGGCAAAAGTTGATTTAAACGAAAATGTTTTCCAGTGGAGTACCCCTTTAAGTTAGCGTCCCACTGACCTAATAGGCTTTTATTAGCAGATTTGGCTGGAAGAGTGAAGATGTTCTTTCTTTTGCTGAAATTCAGTTCTGCTTTGGAATCATAAGCCCGGAACTTACTCTATTTGTACCGAGTAGCATAAAACCCACTGAGGTGAATGGGAGTCTGATGCAAGGAAGAATCCGCTCAGAATTTAACTCTGACATTCCACATGGTTTCCACCTTGATTTTCCATAGTGTGAACTAGCTCTCATACTGAATAATACTACAGTACTGTTAGTCTAGATCATTACATTATACAGACAAGTCAGTATTTTCATCTGGCAAAAAATGTTTAAAAAATATATGTATGAATGAATCAAAGAGATAAATGTAAATCAGGCACTGCTCTAATAAACGCTATCCCAATATAGGCTTCAGTTACACCGGTGTATACTGCATGTGGCTGTATTCTTGGGTGCAGACTTCAGAAAGATATATAGCATCAGTAGTAACTAGTAGAGAAAATGAATGAAGTCGCACTCACCCGAATAAATCTTCAGCATCAGAGAGTCTTTTATTCCAACACTTATAGCAGTAGAAAAAGGAAATTACAATTCCATGGCGGGGAGCAAGAGCCGGCAAGCTCTCAGACGCAGGGCACACCAACAATAGGCAACCAATTTCACGTCAACTGCGGACGCTTCTTCCAGCCAAGGGGTACACATGGAATTGTAATTTCCCTTTTCTACTGCTATAAGTGTTGAAATAAAAGACTCTCTGATGCTGAAGATTTATTTGGGTGAATGCGATTTCCTTCATTCTCTCTACTAGTCACTACTGATATATGTATACTCTTAGAAATGTTGCTAATTTGCTTCATTTTAGTAAAATGAATAATTATTCATATTTGAATGCACAAGTAAAAATACAGATGTATGAAACATATAGATTTATGATGCAGATATGATGGGAATGCCTGGAGTCATTCCTTTACTCAGAACTACACTAGTCCATTATGGATATCAGAGGTGCACGGCTCTTTACGGTGTTTCAGAGCTCTCCCAAGCAATCATGCCATAGGACTGGTTTTCTTATCCCGGATATAAAAAAGAATATATATATATATATATATATATATATATATATATATATATACACACACACACACACACACACACACAGTATATATATATTTTATATATATATAGGGGATGAGTATTTACTAAGCTGATACCAGGGAACATTACCTGAAAAGGTGATGTAATGAGCTGCTTTGCATATTCCTCTATATATATACACACACATACACACACACACATATATATATATACACACATATGCTCTATTTACTGACAGCACGCAGAGATCTTGAAAATGGCTAAATACACAATTCACTGAATACTGGAAATTCCCCTTAGGAGAGGTCAGCGTCAGACTTGATGGGCTAACTTTCCTAGTCACACCTAAAGGGGTACTTCGGTGGAAATTTTTTTTATTTTTTACAAATCAAAAGTTACACAGATTTGTAAATTATTTCTATTTAAAAAAACATCTACATTTTTCCAGTACTTATCAGCTGCTGTATGCTCCAGAGGAATTTGTGTAGTTCTTTTCAACCACAGAGCTCTCTGCTGCCACTTCTGTCCATGTCAGGAACTGTCCAAAGCAGGAGAGGTTTTCTATGGGGATATGTTCCTACTCTGAACAGTTCCTGACAAGGACAGAGGTGTCAGCAGAGAGCACTGTGGTCAGGCAGAAAAGAACAACTCAACTTAGCTGATAAGTACTGGAAGGATTAAGATTTTTAAATAAAAGTAATCTACAAATCTGTTTAACTTTCCGGCACCAGTTGATTTGAAAAAATAAAATAAAAAATTACTTAAAGGGTAGCTACCTATAGGTGATGTTACAGAGACCATTTTGTTCCTTCTGGAGGAAAACTTATGAACAAAAAACCATAACAAATAAGGGGACACGTGTTTTATTTATATTTAACAACCACTACTGTTAAGTCATGAAAAGTAAGAACTATCTAGCAGAAAATATTCAGAATCTGGCAAACTAAGGTGTGCTGATCCAACCACTGTCATGTCTGCATATTTGCATTTTGATTCAGGGATTAGCCAAGTATTCCTTCCTTTTCCCCAGTCTAAACCTGAGCTTCAGTATTATCTTCTGGCTAACACGGTACAAAGAGCCACAAAACCTCCACACAAAGGTTCAGCCCTTTACATCCTAAATGTTTTCAGTATTTATAGATAAATAATTGTTGTTTTTATATAAAACATTTATAGCTCTGGTGGTAAGCCTTAACTATATGCATGCAGTTCATCTATGTGACACTAGGGGGTACCAGAAAACAACAAACTAAACTAGGATACACGGAGCAGGAGAATGAATGTACTGAAGGAAAGTTTATCTAAACAAGCAGTAAATCAGGGTGCGTTCACACATGACCATACTGCGCTGTGATCCCTTTCACTTCAGTCCTATCTATTGATAATCGCTCCAGTAACAGTTTAGTATTGATTAAACCTGAAGAGCCATTGTAAATGTGAGTCATGCGACCTGCGCCAATGTCAGACGGAGATCGACTTAATAGAACAGTCTTCCCTTCTTTATTCATACTTTTAGCTGCTGGAGCACCAATAATACTCTCGAGCCCTGGAAGTAGTTCAGTGAGGAGTGTTCAGGTCTCCTGCAGCACCACCACAAGGGCAATGAGGTATTACAAAACTCTCTTAAATTAATGGTCTATCTGCATATGGAAAGGTCCCCGAAGCTAAAGCCTCTTTGCAGCTACTGGCTAGTACAAGTCATTCTCCACTGTTACCTCAGAATTCCATCATACAGTATCTAACGTTTTCTAAACGAAAACATTTCCTTTAAAGAGGATGCGTGGCCAATTAAAAAACTGAGATTACATGAATAAAAAAAAAATTACCCAGCGGTTTTTAATTTAAAATTTTTCATTTCTGCCCAGGCTGATCCAATAAAAATAATAAGCTTAACATAATAAATATTATAACTTTCTGCTTGCCGCTCCCCAGGTGCTGCTGATATTTAAGTCTCCTGTCCTCCGGTCCTCGTCTTCTTCCAGCTTCTGGGGCCTGACCCTTAACGCTGCCCGAAGCGAATCACCGGCCACAGTGATGTTCTGCCTCAGTCACTGAAAGGCTGAGCGGATCACTATGCAGCTCAGCCTATTACAGGCCGAGGTAGGACATCACTGCTGCCAGCAATTAGCTGAGGGCAGCGTTAAGCGTCAGGCCCCAGAAGCTGGAAGAAGACCGGAGCGGAGGACAGGAGTCCAATTCCAACAGCACAAGGGAAGCAGCGAAAGGGAAGGCATTTTTGTTATTGCAGCAGCCCGGGAAGAAATAATAATATAAATAAATAGCTGGATAATCCCTTTAAATAGCTTAGGGTACCCTGATCCCACCCCTTTTTGGTGTTTTTTGACACGCCCTTGTGTTACTCAGATATGTGGGTTAATAGTTTGTCTGACAATTTAAGAAGTCAGATGGGCGTGAGCCGGGCTCTGGGCACCGATGACAAGACTGATTTCTTCCAAAAATATACACATTTTTTAATCAATGTATATAATGATATTATCTGCATTATATAAAAAGTTTTTGTTAATGACAGGTACACTTATTTAAAAAATTGGGAGTGAATATCTGGTAATAAACTGGGGTATACTGTATAATCCCGCCCATCATCTAATAGTCCCTCCCATTATTAAAATTTAATTCCCTCCCTTGTGACATATTCCCTGTCAGACAAACTATAAAAAAGGAAGGGTTTACCAAGATACTGTAAAAAGGTGTGTGATCGGGACACCCTACATTATTTATTCAATGACTAAATACCTAATCGTGGGGGGTTGGTCACAAGTCCTTTAAGAAAACCAAATTTCTGATTGATAGAACAAATGTGACCTAAGGCCATGTTCGCACTTCCATCAATGTCTCCTTTTCACAGAAAAGTGCGGAATGCATCATTATTCTTTCCATCAAATCGGTGGAACCTGACGGACATTCGTAGTCAATGTGGTCAATTGGTTGCCAACACAGTGTCATGTTATGGGTCTAACAAAGAGTAGTGAATACATCAACAGCAGTGTGATTTGAGGCCAAGTGTTGCCTGTTGTACCATCTGTGCTTATCTAATAGAAAATGTTTGTTTTTGTGGCATAGAGAGGGGCAAAAAAGTATTTAGTCAGCCACCAATTGTGCAAGTTCGCCCACTTAAAAGACAAGAGAGGCCTGTAATTTTAATCATAGGTATACCTTAACTATGAGAGACATAATGAGAAAAAAAAATCCATAAAATCACATTGCCCGATTTTGAAAGAATTTGTTTGCAAGTTAGGGTGGAAAATAAGTAATTTGGTCCCCTACAAACAAGCAAGATTTCTGGCTCTCACAGACCTGAAACAACTTCTTTAAGAGTCTCCTCTGTCCTCCACTCATTACCTCTATTAATGACACCTGTTTGAACTTGTTATCAGTATAACAGACACCTGTCCACAACCTCAAACAGTCACACTCCAAACTCCACTATGGCCAAGACCAAAGAGCTGTCAAAGGACACCAGAAACAAAATTGTAGACCTGCACCATGCTGGGAAGACTGAATCTGCAATAGGTAAGCAGCTTGGTGTGAAGAAATGAACTGTAAGAGCAATTATTAGAAAATGGAAGACATACAAAACCACTGAATCTCTTTAGATCTGGGGCTCCATGCAAAATCTCTCCCCATGGTGTCAAAATTATCACAAGAACGGTGAGCAAAAATCCCTTAACCACACGGGGGGACCTAGTGAATGACCTGCAAAGAGCTGGGACCAAAGTAACAAAGGCTACCATCAGCAACACACTACGCTGCCAGGGACTCAAATCATGCAGTGACAAACGTGTCCCCCTGTTTAAACCAGTACATGTCCAGGCCCGTCTGAAGTTTGCTAGAGAGCATTTGGATGATCCAGAAGAGGATTGGGAGAATGTCAAATGGTCAATGAAACCAAAGTAAAACTTTTTGGTAAAAACTCAACTGGTCGTGTTTGGAGGAGAAAGAATGCTGAGTTGCATCCAAAGAACACCATACCTACTGTGAAGCATGGGGGTGGAAAAATCATGCTTTGGGGCTGTTTTTCTGCTAAGGGACCAAGACGACTGATCCGTGAAAAGGAAAGAATGAATGGGGCCATGTATCTCGAGATTTTGAGTTAAAACCTCCTTCCATCAGCAAGGGCATTGAAGATAAAACATGGCTGGGTCTTTCAGCATGACAATGATCCCAAACACACTGCCTGGGTAACGTGGCTTCATAAGAAGCATTTCAAGGTCCTGGAGTGGCCTAGCCAGTCTCCAGATCTCAACCCCATTAAAAAACCTTTGGAGAGAGTTGAAAGTCCGTGTTGCCCAGCGACAGCCCAAAATATCACTGCTCTAGAGGAGATCTGCATGGAGGAATGAGCCAAAATACCAGCAACAGTGTGTAAAAATCTTGTGAAGACTTACAGAAAACGTTTGACCTGTCATTGCTAACAAAGGGTATATAACAAAGTATTTGGTCAATAGCAAAAGATAAACTCAATACTTTATTTCCACCATAACTTGCAAGTAGTCTTTAAAATTAAGACAAATGCGATTTTTTGGATTTTTTTTTCTCATTATGTCTCTCATAGTTGAGATATATCTATGATGAAAATTACAGGCCTCATCTTTTTAAGTGGGAGAACTTGTACAATTGGTGGCTGACTAAATACCTTTTCCCCCACTGTATAAATAAATATATAAATATATATATATATATATATATATATATATATATATATATATATATAATGTACAATGAGAGTAAAGGTCACACCAAATAGAGGATGCTTGTAAATCAGTGTATCCCAGCCAGGGTGCCTCCAGCTGTGGCAAAACTACTACTTCCAGCATGCTGGGAGTTGTAGTTTTTACACAGCTAGAGGCCTCTTCTTAGCAAACACTGTTGTAAATAATAACTTCATAAATAACATACTGCTGTGTCCTCTGACATACCAAGGCTCTTTAAGGTGACGGTAGGAGCTGGTTATACAGTGCTGCTGCCCTGGGTACATCTCCACGGTGTGAGCGATATGATGGAAACGCCTTGTGACAGGCTGACATGTTTTGATAGGTGCTGAGGTAAGTAAACAGATTTTTTTAATTAGCAGAGAACGGCAAGCAAAGTATTCTACGGGGGGGTAATGGAGATCTGAATGTCTCGATGTTAGTTTAAGCATACTGACTATGACTGGCCTCTTCTAGAGAATTTTAATTTTTTGGATAGGATTTGGATTCAGGAGGTCAAGCAGCTGTGCGGTAGAATGTATCACAATCAGACCTCAGTTCATGACAGATTGCAGGGAATACGGCCAAATATTTATTACCTTAAAGAACAGGGTCACTCTGCTTTGTTTTTTTTCTGTGTTCTCGCTGCATGTTGAGGACTAGTTTACCCCCTGAATGTTTCCTTACACTTTATCCCCTATAAGAAGGCAAAATGTCCTGGCAAGCATGCAGACTTACACAGAGGAGAAATGGCGTAAAAGGACATGTGTATTGCAGCCTGGGCTGGTCTCAGGGGCCCGACATGAAGACTGGTAATGACTTTTTGAGGTTTTGCTAACATGTGTAATAGAATATAATATAGCCATTCATATTCTTAAACAGAGGAGTGTGAAGTAGAATGTTTCATGCTGAAGCAGCCTGGGATCTTTTTGACAATCCTTGTTGGTGCATTCATAAAGTCTGAACTGGTTAGCAACCAATTTTCCAAAAGGAAAACGTGCTCATTTCTCTGTTAACATTTTATAAGAAGTGACTGCTTAAAAGGGGGATCAGTCAGCTGAAAAAGAGGGGTGAAAATATGCACATGGCTAGATAGGGCTAGTCATCAGGATTTTTAATCTCCTCAGTCCTTACCAATGCAGAGATGAAGGCCTTTTTGTTACTATGCAAATAAGTGCCCAGTGGGCGCTTCCCTGTATGGAAAGAGCCAATAGAAAACAAGCTTTTCTCCTCATATTCACTGCCTCTATTCTTACCTGCCTTCGAGTGAGCGTCAGTGGGCTGCAAAAATGCACAGAGGCAGAGAAGGAGAAGAGATGGGCTGGTTTACTTTAAGCTCTAGCTCTGCTGGGGAAAGCACCCCTGGCCCTTAAGGCTTAAATGAGGACTGTCAGATACAAAAACATTTGATATGTTGTAAAACCAATAGGTTTTGCAATTTGCTTTCATTAGAAAATTTTCAGTATTTCATACTGAAAAAGCCAGTTAAACAAATAGTCCCGACTTCTTGTGCAAAGGCAAATTAGGACCAGACGCGTTTCGGGGAGCAGCATCCCCTTTTTCAATGGTGCATATTCAAAGGGGACGCTACTCCCCGAAACACGTCTGGTCCAAGACTGCCTGTGCACAAGAAGTCAGGACTATTTGGATTATTTGTCCACCACTGGTCTTTTACTGCCCTCTCAGCATCTCCCCGCGCCGTCGGGGTAGAGAGGGATCCAACATCAAAGACCTTAAGCGCTGCCACACGCTACAAACGAACATTACCTTTTCCAGCCTACGCAATGACCATCCGTACCAGACATCTTTACCTTTCCTACACCTTCCCCGTGCTGCCGGGGCTGAGAGGCCTCAATCCGGATCACCTTTAAGCACTGCTATGCGCATATGACTGCTTTCGCCGGAGCCGATAAGAGGCACTACGTGCCTGACTTTGATCTATTTTTCCTCTTGTACTTTGTCCCCATGCCGTCAGGGTATATACTCAGTGGGCTCAGAACTGCGAGTCTCCAGCGCTGCAATAACTGTTTGTTGGCCATATCCTATTACGAACATTGGAATATAAACCCCCACCATTGTCCCACCGTTTAAGTGCAATACTATTTTAACGTCATGTTTTAAATGTTTATAACTAACTTTTACCATTCTATTTTAGTGATCTGTCTGCAGCAAGAGCCCGGCCCCAGACCTCACAGTATTATTAAATAAATGTAATTATATTTTATATCTTATCAGACACTTCCTTTCCTTCTTTTTTATTTATCTCTATTTATTCTGCCTTATTCTAAATTTTCTTCCTAGCCTAGTAGGACTGCTATTTTTCCATTTTTTAAATCCGTATATATTTGGCACACGGGTATGTGCAACGCAGTATCCTTGGTTTAGGTCTCTTATATTTTTCGTAGAGCTCCCACACTTGTACATTATATTCTTAAAAGTTGCTAACTATGATATAAACTAAGTTAATACTACCTGCAAAGCTTTGCTTTACCAGGAGTACCCACAACTATAGAATTACCACTAATATTTACCTGTACCGAAAAATGTAAAATCTAAACATGAGAAATGAAAGAGACAGGAAGGTAAATCACACAGATGCAGCAATCTCCCTGACTCCCTACCACATAGGTTCCAACCTGTCCATCTTTTTTTACTTAACTTTTTGCCGAATGTGGAATGTCAGCTTTTTCCTGACTACCTTCATGATGCACAGCATTACCAACACAAACATAATGACTCCACTTCCTAACAATGAAACTATATCCTTCTTGAAGTGCCCAGTTATCTGGATTAGAGGACATGGTTGTTGCTGATGATGATGCGGATCATCCCGCTGATTAATCCCGCTGACATCGTGCCAGCAACCATTCCCTACATGCCGTCTGGTCACCGGCAGAACCCAATTCTGTAAAGGCCGGTACAAGCTGTGCAGACGGCAGACAATACTTTGGGCAACAGGTTGCATGTATAGTAAATAACTATGCTTAAAGCTGAAGAGCTTTTTTTGGTATTTAGATTAGAATACATATACAGTGATCCCTCAACTAACAATGGCCTCAACATACAATAGTTTCAACATACAATGGTCTATTCTGGACCATTGTAAGTTGAAACCAGACTCAACATACAATACTACAAATATTCCAGATCTGTGAAACGTGTGAATGGCTGGAAGAACCAACCAATCAGAATAGGCATTCATTGGTAAAACACCTCTATTACTGAAGTGCATGCACTGACTCGTGTCTGGTAGCGCCCCCTACAATACAGAGAGGTATTACATGTTCTTTACTCTTTACCTGTGCCAAGCTTGGCTGCTCCTTTGGACACCAGGTGAGGGCGGCTCCATGTTCCTTTTTTAGGACTGTGTACTGTACAGGACCCCGAAGAAGCTCCTGTCCTCTACATAGACCAGTGTTTTCCAAGCAGGGTGCCCCCAGCTGTCGCAAAACTACAATTCCCAGCATGCCCGGACAGCCAAAGGCTGTCCGGGCATGCTGGGAGTTGTAGTTTTGCAAAAGCTGGAGGCTCCCTGCTTGGAAAACACTGACATGTACAGTGATTTACAGCTCCCAGCAGATCTTTCTTACTTTTATATGTAAGGATTTGCTTTATCTATATTAGTTATCTACTTATTTTTCTTTAATCCTCACATTTTCCTTTTTTTGGATGACATTTTGGTGGCTTCAGAACCAATTACCAGGTTTCCATAGAGTTATGGTCTCAACATACGATGGTTTCAACATACAATGGTCGTCCCGGAACCAATTAATATTGCAACTTGGAGGGACAACTGTACTACAAGAACATACAAGTTAGTGCTGTGTAATAACATCCATGTCCAAAAATACAGGGTCACTATGAATAGACGACAGGATGTGGATAAGGAAATCAGTCTAATAATATATCTACTATGTCAGAAAGAAAAAAAAAAAAAAAAAAACCTTACAGAATTTTCATCCTCTTCTTCTAGTTCTCTCTGTTGCTCCTCGTGTCGTTTTGCCTTGATGTCCATCGCTTCTGTGATGAGGTCTCGGAGAATGGATACCGGTTTAGCATTTTTGATAAATGTGTGCTGCAGAGGAAATACAGATAATTACTATCACAGGCTCCGATAAAACACTTTATCATGCTTATACTAAAATAAAGGCAAAATAATTTATAATTCAAAACAATCTTAACAAGATAATTTAAAGCATTACTGTCATGAAAAATAAATTTTGACATGTCGCTCAGACAAGTCAAAAGTTGTAGATCACGCAGAGTCTCACTCGAGACGCTGACGAACGAAAGAGACTTAATGAAGCAACAGTTAACCATCGATTGCAGGTGCTGAGGCAACTTCACTACTATGTCAGGGGGGTATTAAAGGGGTACTCCGTCCCTAGACATCTTATCCCCTATCCAAAGGATAGGGGATAAGATGTCAGATCGTCGGGGTCCCGCCACTGGGGATCCCCGCAATATAGCAAGCAGCACCCACCTGTAACTGCTTCCGGAAGCACTGGAGGTTCTCTGGCTAATTCCTCCCGGCCACTGGGAAGGAAGATCGTGACCTACGACTCCGCGCTCCGTGTGATGTCAGGCCCCGCCCCCTCAATGCAAGTCTATGGGAGGGGGCGTGACGGCCGTCACGCCTCCTCCCATAGACTTGCATTGAGGGGGCGGGGCGGGATGTTACACGGGGGCGGGGTCGTGACGTCACGATCTTCCTTCCCCGTGGCCGGGAGGAATTAGCCAGAGAACCTCCAGTGCTTCCGGAAGCAGTTACAGGTGGGTGCTGCTTGCTATATTGCGGGTGTCCCAAGCGGCGGGACCTCGGCGATCTGACGTCTTATTCCCTATCCTTTGGATAGGGGATAAGATGTCTAGGGGCGGAGTACCCCTTTAACTTGGATTTTAACTGTCCACCCCTTCTGTCCTCAGGGAGATAAGCCACCACCGCCAGATTCTGGCAGCAACCAAGTCTGGTTACTTTTATACCAGGCACGGACTCACTGCAGTCTGTTTGAAGATGCTTGGCAAAAAATTCAATAGACTTAAATGGGTAGTCCAGAGGGAAAAAAAAAATTCATATCAACTAGAGATGAGCGAACTTACAGTAAATTCGATTCGTAACAAACTTCTCGGCTCGGCAGTTGAGGACTTATCCTGCATAAATTAGTTCAGCTTTCAGGTGCTCCGGTGGGCTGGAAAAGGTGGATACAGTCCTAGGAAAGAGTCTCCTAGGATTGTATCCACCTTTTCCAGCCCACCGGAGCACCTGAAAGCTGAACTAATTTATGCAGGATAAGTAATCAACTGCCGAGCCGAGAAGTTCGTGACGAATCAAATTTACTGTAAGTTCGCTCATCTCTAATATCAACTGGTTCCAGAAAGTTAAATAGATTTGTAAATTACTTCTATTAAAAAAAATCATAATCCTTCCAGTACTTAGCTTCCTTTGGAGCATACAGCAGCTATGTCATGGATACGAACAGAGGTGTCAGCAGGTAGCACCTTGGTCAGACTAAAAAGAGCTGCACAACCTTCTTTTGGAGCATACAGCAGCTTATAAGTACTGGAAGGATTAAGATGTTTTAATATTAGTAACTTACAAATCTGTTTAACTTTCTGGCACCAATTGATTTAAAAAAATATATAATAATAATTTTGCACCAGAGTACCCCTTTAAGTACAGCATAGGTCAAGGAACAAAGAATGTGTTAACATCCGTATATCAAGCTGCTGTGAAGCAGAGATATAAATGAAGGTAACTAAGGCTGCATTCACATCTCGTTTTTGCAATACGGTTCCCGTATCCGGTTTCAGTGTAAAAAAACGTATGGAACCATATTGCAAACCGTAGCATCTGGTTGTGTACGTTTTGCAACATTTACAGTTTTATCCGTTTTTTTTTCCTGCACACAAAACTGTAGTCTACTACGGTTTTATGTCCGGGTGAAAAACCGGATACAACCCGTATACTTTTTTTTTTTTTTTTTAAATGGTGTTTTTAAATGGTGGTCAATGGGAACCGTACTGAACCGTATGTGCGTACGGTGCCATCCGGTTTGCACAATACGGTTTTGCAGTTTGCACATGCGCAGTGCACGCTGAAAGTTCTTCCCACAAATAAAACCGTATCATTTTTTTTTTTTTTTTTTTTACTTATTAAACCGTATGCAACCGGACATGCGCTTTTAAACCGTATACGGTTTAAAACCGTACAGAGGTGTATACAGTTCAGTTTTGAGACATACTTTTATTAAATTTTTTCCAAAAAACCTGCTACGGGAACCGTATTGTAAAAACGAGATGTGAATGCAGAAGGGTTTTAACCAGCACTCATTTGACAGCCACTCAGAAAAAGCAATTATCTGCACAATACTGCAGGGGATATTAAAGGGGTTATCCAGGAATAGAAAAATAGAGCAAATTTCTTTCAAAAACAGATCCACATATGTCTCCAGGTTGTGTGTGGTATTACAACTTCGCTCCATTCACTTCAATGGAACTGAGCTGCAGAACCACACACAACCTGGAGACAGACAGACGGAGGGTTTTTGAAAGATTATAGATTGTTTTTCTATTGCTGGATAACTCCTTTAAGCAGGCGACACACAATGGATCCCGCAATAGGCATATGGTCAGGGGTTGTCTGTGTGACTGAAGAGCCCATTACAAAAGGGTGATTATCAGCAGATGCCAATATTGCCCTGTGAAATAGAGCAAGTGATCAGTAAACACCGACTGATCACTGCTTTTTGGAAGTGATCAGTTAAAAAGTAGCCGATCATCGGCCCCATATGTCCCTACATAAAAGG